>NC_050069.1:169275661-169535407 GCF_009764565.3 Dermochelys coriacea | reverse complement strand
CCTGAGCCACCAGGGGCATCCTCGCTGGTGAGGAGCATTCGACCTCCTTTCCGGGAGAGGACCCTACAGAAGAAAGTCCACCTCCTGATGCCGTGGCTGCCAAATCCACCAGAGAGCTTGCGCCCGGCATCAGTGAGAGCCCTCTCCCGACCCAGATTCTCACCTCTACCCCTGCCCCTGCCCTTCTCCCGCCCACCTCCCGAGATATTATTGCCACCCCTGGGACAGTCTCCTTCCCCTTTCCAACAGATGACTCCCAGGGAATGGCCTTTGTGTTTGCCCGTCCCGACCCACCAGGGGCTGCTATCCTCCCCCCGCCGCCCCCTATTGCCCCAGCATTCAGGTCAACCCATCAAGAGCCCCGTCGGGGGTCCGCACCCTGTCTGCCCGTCCCGCTGGGCCAGGGGGCTGTACCAAGGGCCCCATCGGGAAGCAACCAGACCATAACCCCAGCCCCCCATGCGCTGCGAGAGGAGTTGCGGGAGTTCCTAGAAGACGTCCGTGGCTCCCGCAACAAAGTCCAGCTTGCCCTCCAGCGATGGGGGGACTTTAATCAAATCCTCCGGGCCGCAAGGGCCCTCATGGGAGAGGGGAAAAGGACCGGGAGACAGGGCGCCGCGGCCTACCAGCGGGTCCGCCACTTCCGTGACTCCTTACTCACCTACGGGGTGGGTCACGGACTGCTACGCGGCCCGCCGGGAGCCACGAGCATCCCTGCCGGCGAGGATCCCCCCCAGCCCTCCTCATGGCACCCTTTACCATCGCAACATTGAACACCCGTGGCTGTAAGATGGGTCTCCGCAGGTCCCAAGTGCTCTCCTTCCTTCGAGAGGGGAGGTACTCTGTGGTTTTCCTGCAGGAGACCCATACGGATCCGACCGCCGAAGACAGCTGGCGGCTGGATTGGGGGGACAGGGTCTACTTTAGCCACCTCACAGTTCATACGGGTGGAGTGGCGACCCTGTTCTCCCCCGACCTACGGCCCGAGGTGCTGGGGGGTGCCGAGGCTGTGCCGGGTCGCCTGCTGCACCTCCAGGTCCAAATGGAGGGGCTCGTAGTCAACCTCGTCAACATCTATGCCCCAGCAGCGAGCCCGGAGCGGCTGCAATTCTATCAGCAGGCATCCGCCTTCCTCGGCACCTTGGATCCTCAGGAGTGCCTGGTCCTGGGAGGGGACTTTAACATCACCCTTGAGGAACGGGACCGCTCGGGAACCGAGCAGAGCCCGGCCGCCGTGGCCGTCCTCCAGGAGATAGTCGAACACCACTCCCTGGTGGACGTCTGGCGCGACCACCACCCGGATGACACTTCCACGTTCACCTTTGTCCGGGTGGAGGCCCATCGGTCGCAGCCACTCCCGGTTGGACCGCATTTATTTATCACGCTTTCATCTTACACGAGCCCACTCCTCCAGCATCCGGCCGGCACCATTTTCTGACCATCACATAGCCACCGTGACAGCCTCCCTCTGCGCGGAGAGGCCGGGGCCGGCCTATTGGCATTTTAACAACAGCTTGCTGGAGGATGCGGGCTTCGTGGCGTCCTTCCGGGAGTTCTGGCTGGCCTGGCGAGGGCAGCGGCGTGCCTTTCCCTCGGCACGGCGGTGGTGGGACGTAGGGAAGGTGCGCGCCCGGCTCTTCTGCCGTGACTACACCCGGGGCACCAGCCGACGGAGGGATGCAGCGATAGAGCAGTTGGAACGGGAGGTCTTAGAGCTGGAGAGGCGTCTGGCCGCCAGCCCCGAGGATCCACCCCTCTGCGGAGCGTGCCGGGAGAAGCGGGAGGAGCTCCGGAGCCTCGAGGACCATCGGGCCCGGGGTGCCTTTGTTCGATCCCGCATCCGTCTCCTTCGGGAGATGGATTGCGGCTCCCGCTTCTTCTATGCCCTGGAAAAAAAGAGGGGGGCTAAGAAACATATCATCTGCCTACTGACTGAGGATGGCACCCCCCTCACGGATCCGGTGGAGATGTGCGAGAGGGCGAGAGCCTTCTACGCAAGCCTTTTCTCCCCGGAGCCGACCGATCCTAACGCTTGCAGAGTGCTGTGGGAGGAGCTCCCGACGGTCAGCGTGGGCGACCGAGACCGGCTAGAGCTGCCTCTCACTCTGGCCGAGTTCTCGGAAGCCCTCCGTCGCATGCCCACCAATAAATCTCCGGGCATGGACGGGCTGACCGTGGAGTTCTACCGCGTGTTCTGGGACGTCCTGGGCCCAGACCTAGTCACCGTCTGGGCCGAGTCTTTGCAGAGCGGGGTCCTCCCTCTTTCGTGCAGGCGAGCCGTGCTCGCCTTATTGCCGAAGAAGGGGGACCTCCGCGATTTACGAAATTGGCGTCCCGTCTCGCTCCTCAGCACGGACTACAAAATCGTGGCAAAAGCCATCTCCCTGAGGCTAGGGTCCGTGCTGGCGGACGTGGTCCACCCAGACCAGACCTACACCGTCCCGGGCCGCAGTATCTTCGACAACCTATATCTGGTCCGGGACCTATTGGAACTTGGGTGTAGGGATGGTCTGTCGTTCGCCCTCCTGTCCTTAGATCAAGAGAAGGCGTTCGACAGGATGGATCACGGGTATCTCCTGAGCACTCTGCAGGTGTTTGGCTTCGGACCCAGATTTGTGAACTTTCTCCGGGTGCTGTACGCTTCCGCAGAGTGTCTGGTAAGACTCAACTGGACCCTGACCGAACCGGTCAACTTCGGGCGAGGAGTACGGCAGGGGTGCCCCCTCTCAGGCCAGCTCTACGCTCTGGCGATCGAACCCTTCCTCTGTCTCCTCCGAAGGAGGTTGACAGGGTTGGTGCTGAGGGAGCCGGAGCTGCGGCTGGTCCTGTCGGCGTACGCTGATGACGTGCTCCTCATGGTCCAGGACCCGGGCGACTTGGTGCGAGTGGAGGCTTGCCAGGCCATCTATTCAGCAGCCTCCTCTGCGCGGGTCAACTGGGTCAAGAGCTCTGGCTTGGTGGTAGGGGACTGGCGGCAGGCGAGCCCCCGCCCACCCGCGCTTCAAGCCATCCGGTGGAGCACGGGTCCGCTGCTCTATCTGGGCGTTTACCTTTCTGCCACGCATCCCTCTCCGCCGGAGAACTGGCAGAATTTAGAGGGCGGGGTGATAGAGCGGCTCCGGAAATGGACAGGACTACTCCGGTGCCTCTCCCTTCGAGGGAGAGCGTTAGTGCTTAATCAACTAATCCTGTCCATGCTTTGGTACCGGCTCAACACCCTGGTCCCGGCCCCGGCTTTCCTGACCAACCTGCGGACATCGATTCTGGAGTTCTTTTGGTCAGGACTGCACTGGGTCCCTGCAGGGGTTCTCCATCTACCTGTGGAGGAGGGAGGGCAGGGCCTCAAATGTCTGCTTACTCAGGTCCATGTCTTCCGCCTCCAGACCCTGCAGAGGCTCCTTTATGGTGCAGGTAGTCCGGCGTGGAGCATACTGGCGCACGCCTTCCTGCGCCGCTTCCGAGGGCTCCGATACGACCGGCAGCTCCTTTATCTCCATCCGAGAGGTCTTCCGCGAGACCTCTCCGGGCTGCCGATCTTCTACCAGGACCTCCTCCGGACCTGGAAACTCTTTACAACGAGCAGGTCCGTGGCGGCCACCGAGGGGGCAGATCTCCTCGCGGAGCCCCTGCTACACAACCCCCAGCTCCGTTTGCAGGTGGCGGAGTCCCGCTCGGTGCGCCAGAGGTTGGTCCTGGCAGAGGTCACAAGAGTCGGAGACCTCCTGGACTATGACCGGGGAGACTGGCTGGATCCCCTAACCTTCGCTCAGCGCATGGGGCTTTCCAGACCTTGTACTCCCCAAGGCATACTTCAGGAGGTGAAGGCCGCTTTGCCGCCCGCTGCTCGGGTTTATCTCGACCGGGTCCTGCACGAGGGCACGCCCCGCCCACCCACTACCCCAGGCCCGCCGGACCTTTTAATTGGACCCCTCCACCGTGGACCCAACCGATCCCTTCACCCCTTCACTAGAAGCCGGCTGCACGAGATGCAGCCGGTCTGTTTTCAAACCGCGCCAAGAAAACATCTCTACACGCTCGTGTTCCACACCCTTCACGCCCGCACCCTCGTGTCCCGCCCCGATACAAAATGGCGGGACCTCCTGCCACCTTTGGAGGGTGAAGAGCCCCGGTGGGCCAGCCTATATTCCATCTTAGTCCCAAAGCCCGCCGGGGATGTCAGTTGGCGTCTCCTTCACGGAGCCGTGAGCACGGGCGTGTACTTGGCGCGGTTCACCACAATCCCAGACACCTGCCCCTTTTGCGGCGTGAGGGATACCCTGGCACATGTCTACCTGGAGTGTGCCAGGCTGCAGCCCCTATTCCGGCTCCTCACCAATATCTTATTACGTTTTTGGTTGCACTTTTCCCCTCACCTTCTCATTTATGCACTCCCTATCCGTGGCCCCACAAAGTCCCGGGATCTCCTGGTCAACCTCCTCCTGGCCCTAGCTAAAATGGCCATCTACAAAACCAGAGTGAGGAGGTTGGCCGATGGAGTCTCCTGTGACTGTGGGGCCTATTTCCGATCCTCGGTCCGTTCACGTATCCGGGCAGAGTTCCTCTGGGCGGCGTCCTCTGACTCCCTTGACGCCTTTGAGGAGCAGTGGGCTCTGTCCGGGGTTCTCTGCTCGGTGTCCCCGTCCGGTTCCCTTCTTTTGACCCTTTGACCGCACTCCTGTCCCTGTTATTTTATTAGTTGTCCCCCGGAATTTTTTGGGTATCTAGGTCCTGTGGATCCCCCTTTTAGGCTGGGGGGGACCCTTTAGCAGTGGACGGGCTTCGCCCGCCCACTTCCCGGATCCCAATAAGACTCTCCCATAGCCTTCTAGCTTGGAGGGAGGTGGGAAGCTGCTACTCCTGCTGCTACTAGGCCCTAAGCTCTCCCTGCTACTCCAGCTGCTCCCCTGGCTGGGCCAGACACCCCCCGTTCTCTGCTACCTGGCTGCTGGACCCCCCACTCTTGGGTGCTGCTACTGCTCCAACTGCAGCCCCGGGGGGGCTGCTAGCCCACTCCCCAGAGAGGAGGAGTGAGGGACCCCAGCCACTGCTGTTGTGGACACCACCACCACCTGAGAGGGGTCCTTTCTGCCTGCCTGGACCACCACCTGGAGTTCCTGGAGCTGCTGCTGCTGCAGAGGCCACTGCCTGGAGCTGCTGAAGCCCGAGGAGGAGAAGAAGAGGATCATCTGCCAGTGGGGCAGCACCTAGAGACTTTGCAGACCACCATGGAGGGGGCCCTAAGACTGAGTAATTTTCAAACTGTGCTCTTGTGGTGGGGGTTTTGACTGTGTTTGTAGGGACACCGGGGGTGTGGCGTGGAGCTGCCCCCCGATCCATCTGTGTGTCCCCCCCAACCCCCACCACTATTACCACCACCGCTGCCCCCTCCACCACCCCCACTGGCTGTATACCATCTGCCTCAGCTCCTGCCTCTGGACTCAGCTGCTTGCTTGGCTTGCCACGCCCTATTTCCACCATTTGGGCCAGAAGCAGCAGCAAGCTAAAAAAGACTTGTGCAAGTGCACATGGGCACATGTGCCCCCCCCGGACTGCCTAACCCCCAGCTTTGCCCTTTACTACCTGCCCCATTTGCCACTTGCTTTGCCTCCTCTTTTGCTCCAGCCCCCCTTACTAGCTTCAGTTTGTTTGCCTGCCCCGCCCATTTCCTTCTGCAGCCTTTGTTTGTTTGCCCCGCCCCAGCCTCTGAAGCTAGCCCCTTGGTTTCCCTGTTCTACCCCCAGACCGCTTAGCCCCTCGCTCCATGTGCCCATGCCCCCTCCCATGCGCTTGTGCAACTCCCCATTTTAGTTGCAACCCTCTTCACTGCACCTTCAATGTTGTTGAATCCCCCCCCCCATAGTGCACCAAGAGGAGCCGGAATTTCCACCTTGTGTCGGTGACTGACCCCTAACCCCTGATTGCCCCCCGTCCAGCCCACCCCTTTTGGCGCCCTCCTCCCCTGCCTGCAGCCTAGCGGGGAGGAGTGGTCGACCTGCTTCCCCTCTCCCCTCCTCCTTTTGATGTCCTCCCTTTCCTCCTTGCTCATGATGGCGGGGGATGAGACGGGTGAGACCCCTCCAGCAGCCCGAGCTCCCCCTCCCCCGCCTGCCCCTCTGTCACCCCCCCAAGCTTCTACGTCCACTGCCAAACCATCTGCCATCGCCCCTGCTGGGGCACCAGCAGCGACGGGCACCGGGGTGACCTCCACTGCTGCCACGTCTATCACCCCCTCAGATTTGCGGGGAGTCCTCCCAGCCGGCGGGAAGGGCCAGGGGAAGAAGAAGGGGAAGGGCCCCGCTAAAAAGACCAGGCCCTCCATGGCAGGGGCTGCCCCCGATGCCCCGGCCCCATCTCCAGCTGGGGCGCCCCTCCCTGCTGTTCCCTCCACCAGCTCTGCAGGTGTCCCTCCCCCGGCCCCTAGAGTATACGCCCAGGTGGCGGCAGCCCCCCCGCCTGCCGCTACATCATTTCTCCAGCCCACCGCCTCCGCTACCATCTATAGCGGCCGGGGCCCCTTTCCCACCATGACCAGGAAGCACGGCGTCCGTTGCCTCCTGGTGCCTGCCTCACCCCACGTGGAGACCTATGTGCGGGCATTGGCGAGGGTGGTGGGGCCCACGGCCATTGTGGCGGCCTCCAAAATGTATGGCAAGGTCGTCTTCTTCCTAGCATCGGAGGCCGCCGCCCAGGAGGCGGTGGAGAAGGGCCTGGCGGTGGGGGGCGTGTTCGTCCCCTTAGAGCCGCTAGAGGACCTGGGCGTCCGCCTGGTCCTGACCTCCGTCCCTCCCTTTCTCCCCAATGCCGCCCTGTTACCCACCCTTTCTACCTTAGGGAAGCCCATCTCTGTCATCAGCCCTCTCCCGTTGGGCTGCAAAGACCCCGCCCTCCGTCATGTCCTCTCCTTCCGCCGGCAAGTGCAGCTTCAACTGCCGCCGGCGGCGCGCGACGGAGAGGCACTGGAGGGGTCCTTCCTAGTCCCCTACCAGGGGACCCCTTACAGGGTGCATTATTCCACGGGGGAGGCCCGGTGCTACCTCTGCCGGGCGATGGGGCACGTCCGGAGGGACTGCCCCCTGGCCCGGGAAGAAGGGGCATCCAGGACACCCGAGCCCCGGAAGGACATCGGCCCCGTCATCGCCGACGCCCCTGGCTGCCCGGCACCCAAAACCGCCCCTCCTCCTTCCCAGTCCACCATTGCTCCCGCTCGGGCCCAAGGGGTACCTCCCCCACTATGCCCAAACAAGCGGGAGAACCCCGCCCCCGCTGTTTGCAATCTGGCGGAGCCTGTGGAGGAGGGTGCGACAGGGACACCGCCAAGTATGGGAGAGGGCCCGCCCCAAGGGGAATCTTCCCTCCCTTGTGCTGCCCCACCGTTACCCCCTCGAGTCCCTGAGCCATTGCCTCTGCCCCCTGACACAACCCCTGCTAGCCAGCCCCCGGATGATGCCATGGAGGGCTGGGCCTTAGTCAAGGGGAAGCGGGGCAAGCGGAAGGCTCGAGCTCCGCTCCTCCCATGTGACGCGGAGGCCCCCCGGAAGACCAGGAAGGGGGGCACCGATGCCGAGCCTTCCGCTCTACCCACGGGTGTGTTCCACCCACCAGAGCCGGCTGGGGAAGACGTGGCAGCACTGGAAGACGGTATCTCCCCTCCACGGGAGTCCCTCCCCTCCAAGACCCCCGAGGCACCATTTGAAACCCCAGTGTGCCCCGAAGTAACCATCGCGTCAGGTGCCGGCGGGGAGAATCCCGGGGTAGCGGAAAACAATTTCCCCTCTATATATGAGGAGATCGAGGCCCTGGGTCTGACCCCGGTCACCCAAGGGGAAGACGATCCTATGCCAGCGGGCCTCGATCTGGGCGACTTCTTTCCGGCCCCCTTTTCCCCATACTCCCTCCCCGTAACAGTTGCTTCTGCTCCCACCTCCGAGGAGCCCCTGGACTCCTCCATCAACCCGGCTCCAGAAGGCACCCTGCTGAAAGCCACCGAGCCAGTTGAGGCGACGGCCAGTGCCACGCGGCTGGAACCTGAGCCACCAGGGGCATCCCTCGCTGGTGAGGAGCATTCGACCTCCTTTCCGGGAGAGGACCCTACAGAAGAAAGTCCACCTCCTGATGCCGTGGCTGCCAAATCCACCAGAGAGCTTGCGCCCGGCATCAGTGAGAGCCCTCTCCCGACCCAGACTCTCACCTCTACCCCTGCCCCTGCCCTTCTCCCGCCCACCTCCCGAGATATTATTGCCACCCCTGGGACAGTCTCCTTCCCCTTTCCAACAGATGACTCCCAGGGAATGGCCTTTGTGTTTGCCCGTCCCGACCCACCAGGGGCTGCTATCCTCCCTCCGCCGCCACCTATCGCCCCAGCATTCAGGTCAACCCATCAAGAGCCCTGTCGGGGGTCCGCACCCTGTCTGCCCGTCCCGCTGGGCCAGGGGGCTGTACCAAGGGCCCCATCGGGAAGCAACCAGACCATAACCCCAGCCCCCCATGCGCTGCGAGAGGAGTTGCGGGAGTTCCTAGAAGACGTCCGTGGCTCCCGCAACAAAGTCCAGCTTGCCCTCCAGCGATGGGGGGACTTTAATCAAATCCTCCGGGCCGCAAGGGCCCTCATGGGGGAGGGGAAAAGGACCGGGAGACAGGGCGCCGCGGCCTACCAGCGGGTCCGCCACTTCCGTGACTCCTTACTCACCTACGGGGTGGGTCACGGACTGCTACGCGGCCCGCCGGGAGCCACGAGCATCCCTGCCGGCGAGGATCCCCCCCAGCCCTCCTCATGGCACCCTTTACCATCGCAACATTGAACACCCGTGGCTGTAAGATGGGTCTCCGCAGGTCCCAAGTGCTCTCCTTCCTTCGAGAGGGGAGGTACTCTGTGGTTTTCCTGCAGGAGACCCATACGGATCCGACCGCCGAAGACAGCTGGCGGCTGGATTGGGGGGACAGGGTCTACTTTAGCCACCTCACAGTTCATACGGGTGGAGTGGCGACCCTGTTCTCCCCCGACCTACGGCCCGAGGTGCTGGGGGTCGCCGAGGCTGTGCCGGGTCGCCTGCTGCACCTCCAGGTCCAAATGGAGGGGCTCGTAGTCAACCTCGTCAACATCTATGCCCCAGCAGCGAGCCCGGAGCGGCTGCAATTCTATCAGCAGGCATCCGCCTTCCTCGGCACCTTGGATCCTCAGGAGTGCCTGGTCCTGGGAGGGGACTTTAACATCACCCTTGAGGAACGGGACCGCTCGGGAACCGAGCAGAGCCCGGCCGCCGTGGCCGTCCTCCAGGAGATAGTCGAACACCACTCCCTGGTGGACGTCTGGCGCGACCACCACCCGGATGACACTTCCACGTTCACCTTTGTCCGGGTGGAGGCCCATCGGTCGCGCCACTCCCGGTTGGACCGCATTTATTTATCACGCTTTCATCTTACACGAGCCCACTCCTCCAGCATCCGGCCGGCACCATTTTCTGACCATCACATAGCCACCGTGACAGCCTCCCTCTGCGCGGAGAGGCCGGGGCCGGCCTATTGGCATTTTAACAACAGCTTGCTGGAGGATGCGGGCTTCGTGGCGTCCTTCCGGGAGTTCTGGCTGGCCTGGCGAGGGCAGCGGCGTGCCTTTCCCTCGGCACGGCGGTGGTGGGACGTAGGGAAGGTGCGCGCCCGGCTCTTCTGCCGTGACTACACCCGGGGCACCAGCCGACGGAGGGATGCAGCGATAGAGCAGTTGGAACGGGAGGTCTTAGAGCTGGAGAGGCGTCTGGCCGCCAGCCCCGAGGATCCACCCCTCTGCGGAGCGTGCGGGGAGAAGCGGGAGGAGCTCCGGAGCCTCGAGGACCATCGGGCCCGGGGTGCCTTTGTTCGATCCCGCATCCGTCTCCTTCGGGAGATGGATTGCGGCTCCCGCTTCTTCTACGCCCTGGAAAAAAAGAGGGGGGCTAAGAAACATATCATATGCCTACTGACTGAGGATGGCACCCCCCTCACGGATCCGGTGGAGATGTGCGAGAGGGCGAGAGCCTTCTACGCAAGCCTTTTCTCCCCGGAGCCGACCGATCCTAACGCTTGCAGAGTGCTGTGGGAGGAGCTCCCGACGGTCAGCGTGGGCGACCGAGACCGGCTAGAGCTGCCTCTCACTCTGGCCGAGTTCTCGGAAGCCCTCCGTCGCATGCCCACCAATAAATCTCCGGGCATGGACGGGCTGACCGTGGAGTTCTACCGCGTGTTCTGGGACGTCCTGGGCCCAGACCTAGTCACCGTCTGGGCCGAGTCTTTGCAGAGCGGGGTCCTCCCTCTTTCGTGCAGGCGAGCCGTTCTCGCCTTATTGCCGAAGAAGGGGGACCTCCGCGATTTACGAAATTGGCGTCCCGTCTCGCTCCTCAGCACGGACTACAAAATCGTGGCAAAAGCCATCTCCCTGAGGCTAGGGTCCGTGCTGGCGGACGTGGTCCACCCAGACCAGACCTACACCGTCCCGGGCCGCAGTATCTTCGACAACCTATATCTGGTCCGGGACCTATTGGAACTTGGGTGTAGGGATGGTCTGTCGTTCGCCCTCCTGTCCTTAGATCAAGAGAAGGCGTTCGACAGGATGGATCACGGGTATCTCCTGAGCACTCTGCAGGCGTTTGGCTTCGGACCCAGGTTTGTGAACTTTCTCCGGGTGCTGTACGCTTCCGCAGAGTGTCTGGTAAGACTCAACTGGACCCTGACCGAACCGGTCAACTTCGGGCGAGGAGTACGGCAGGGGTGCCCCCTCTCAGGCCAGCTCTACGCTCTGGCGATCGAACCCTTCCTCTGTCTCCTCCGAAGGAGGTTGACAGGGTTGGTGCTGAGGGAGCCGGAGCTGCGGCTGGTCCTGTCGGCGTACGCTGATGACGTGCTCCTCATGGTCCAGGACCCGGGCGACTTGGTGCGAGTGGAGGCTTGCCAGGCCATCTATTCAGCAGCCTCCTCTGCGCGGGTCAACTGGGTCAAGAGCTCTGGCTTGGTGGTAGGGGACTGGCGGCAGGCGAGCCCCCGCCCACCCGCGCTTCAAGCCATCCGGTGGAGCACGGGTCCGCTGCTCTATCTGGGCGTTTACCTTTCTGCCACGCATCCCTCTCCGCCGGAGAACTGGCAGAATTTACAAGGCGGGGTGATAGAGCGGCTCCGGAAATGGACAGGACTGCTCCGGTGCCTCTCCCTTCGAGGGAGAGCGTTAGTGCTTAATCAACTAGTCCTGTCCATGCTTTGGTACCGGCTCAACACCCTGGTCCCAGCCCCGGCTTTCCTGACCAACCTGCGGACATCGATTCTGGAGTTCTTTTGGTCAGGACTGCACTGGGTCCCTGCAGGGGTTCTCCATCTACCTGTGGAGGAGGGAGGGCAGGGCCTCAAATGTCTGCTTACTCAGGTCCATGTCTTCCGCCTCCAGACCCTGCAGAGGCTCCTTTATGGTGCAGGTAGTCCGGCGTGGAGCATACTGGCGCACGCCTTCCTGCGCCGCTTCCGAGGGCTCCGATACGACCGGCAGCTCCTTTATCTCCATCCGAGAGGTCTTCCGCGAGACCTCTCCGGGCTGCCGGTCTTCTACCAGGACCTCCTCCGGACCTGGAAACTCTTTACAACGAGCAGGTCCGTGGCGGCCACCGAGGGGGCAGATCTCCTCGCGGAGCCCCTGCTACACAACCCCCAGCTCCGTTTGCAGGTGGCGGAGTCCCGCCCGGTGCGCCAGAGGTTGGTCCTGGCAGAGGTCACAAGAGTCGGAGACCTCCTGGACTATGACCGGGGAGACTGGCTGGATCCCCTAACCTTCGCTCAGCGCATGGGGCTTTCCAGACCTTGTACTCCCCGGCGCATACTTCAGGAGGTGAAGGCCGCTTTGCCGCCCGCTGCTCGGGTTCATCTTGACCGGGTCCTGCACGAGGGCACGCCCTGCCCACCCACTACCCCAGGCCCGCCGGACCTTTTATTTGGACCCCTGCCCCGTGGACCCAACCGATCCCTTCACCCCTTCACTAGAAGCCGGCTGCATGAGATGCAGCCGGTCTGTTTTCAAACCGCGCCAAGAAAACATCTCTACACGCTCGTGCTCCACACCCTTCACGCCCGCACCCTCGTATCCCACCCCGATACAAAATGGCGGGACCTCCTGCCACCTTTGGAGGGTGAAGAGCCCCGTTGGGCCAGCCTATATTCCATCTTAGTCACAAAGCCCGCCGGGGATGTCAGTTGGCGGCTCCTTCACAGAGCCGTGAGCACGGGCGTGTACTTGGCGCGGTTCACCACAATCCCAGACACCTGCCCCTTTTGCGGCGTGAGGGATACCCTGGCACATGTCTACTTGGAGTGTGCCAGACTGCAGCCCCTATTCCGGCTCCTCACCAATATCTTATTACGTTTTTGGTTTCACTTCTCCCCTCACCTTCTCATTTATGCACTCCCTATCCGTGGCCCCACAAAGTCCCAGGATCTCCTGGTCAACCTCCTCCTGGCCCTAGCTAAAATGGCCATCTACAAAACCAGAGTGAGGAGGTTGGCCGATGGAGTCTCCTGTAACTGTAGGGCCTATTTCCGATCCTCGGTCCGTTCACGTATCCGGGCAGAGTTCCTCTGGGCGGCGTCCTCTGACTCCCTTGACGCCTTTGAGGAGCAGTGGGCGCTGTCCGGGGTTCTCTGCTCGGTGTCTCCATCCGGTTCCCTTCTTTTGACCCTTTGACTGCACTCCTGTCCCTGTTATTTTATTAGTTGTCCCCCGGAATTTTTTGGGCATCTAGGTCCTGTGGATCCCCCTTTTAGGCTGGGGGGGATCCTTTAGCAGTGGACGGGCTTCGCCCGCCCACTTCCCGGATCCCAATAAGACTACTTTTCTATAGCCATTTGGTCTTGCCCCGTCACAAAGGGTATAAGAAAAAATGAAAAGTAAGATTGAGAAATATTTGTAATCCCTTCACATTTCATCAGCATTGCCACACAAAGTTAGGATGTACTTGTTTGGTGGGTTTGGTAATTCAGAGTGAATCTGATCCCACTGAAAGGAAGGCTTACCTATGATTTCTCCATTCAGCATTCTTGGTCCTTTCTAGCCATATTCTGAAGAGCCAAAGGAAATTGTTGTTGATTACATCTTCATTAAATTGAAGTGCTCAGAGAGCACTCATTCAATACCCATCTGTCTACTTGCTGGATATGGTATCCAAATGATGCCAAACCATTTAATGACTTTATTTTCCACAATGCTTTTGCAAAGTAGAGAACAGTTATGAACCCCATTTTACATATGGGAAACCAAGATGCAGAGAGAACTTGCACAGTGGCACACGGGAAGTTCATGACAGAACTGCCAACTGAACCCAGATTTCCTGAGCTGTAGTCCACTGTCTTAACGACAAGATCATCCTTCCACTTATAGCTGAGAGGCTATTCTGTTTATAGACACAATATTTTACAATACTTGGGACAGAACCTGGCCTCCCCTCTGTCCTCTTGGTGCAGCCACAGCCATACAAAGGGGACAAAATGGTAATGTAAGTAACCAAGTCTAGGGAATACTCAAAGTGACATAATTAGCTATTTCATGCTTCTGACCTCCCAAAGCTGACATTTTTGAGTAGAAATGTGCAGCCAAAACTGTAGTGGATTGTGGTACTGTCTCTCCAAAATGAGCCTTCTACCAGAGATCCTTCCATTGTGATGCGTCTCTCATGTCATGCAGGCACACTCTGGGTCTGCATGCTCAGAGTCTGTAGGAGTAATCTTGTCATGTAACTTTATATCCCTGGTCTCACAATGAGTTCCTGAAGTACAAAGGCTGCAGCATACTCAAAAGTAAGACACTTTTCGCTGCCTGACAACGTGAAGAAAACACAACAAAAGCTGCTCTAACTTTTGCTAGGTTTCAAACTTGCTCCCATCTGCCTCGAGGACTGAGCAAGGGAAAGGTGGCAAAAAGCAACCATGCCTAAGTAAATTGAGCACAACTTGGGAACACTTGAAGATCTGCCCCTGTTAATGAGAAATTGGAAACAAGATTTTATAAACTTTTCTCTAAATTACCCCTTCACTGAAGCTTTGTACCATGTTAGAACAAAACATTCTTCAGAGGTAAGATGAACAAGAGCTTAACGTGTGTTTTGCTGCCTAATGTGCAACAGCAAATCTGTGTAACCACATAAAGAAAAGTTTCAGAGTAGCAGCCGTGTTAGTCTGTATTCGCAAAAAGAAAAGGAGTACTTGTGGCACCTTAGAGACTAACAAATTTATTAGAGCATAAGCTTTCGTGAGCTACAGCTCACTTCATCGGATGAAGTGAGCTGTAGCTCACGAAAGCTTATGCTCTAATAAATTTGTTAGTCTCTAAGGTGCCACAAGTACTCCTTTTCTTTATAAAGAAAAGTGAGTAGGAGAAGAACATGCAAAACAATCCATTAAGCAAATCAGGCAAAAATTTGGTCCTAATCCTTGAACAAAGTAGAAAGAAAGTAGAGATTGCATTAAGCTATGGATGGATCTGCCATCAGGCCAAGAACGTAATGACAAACCTACAGAGATCCAAGCCCCAATACAATGCGTTCTCCTAATTTGGGTAGAATGTACCTTCCCCGATAACTAGCTGAATACTTTCCTTTTTTACACTTCCACACTTGTCATGCAAAAAATATTAAATAAAATATAGTCAGTGTCATGGAGACTAGACACAATCCACTTAAATATAGTGAACTCAAGGGAGTTTGGTCATACATTGCCTGCTCCTTTCAAATCTACTCCTACGAACTTTATTGGCAACTTTCAGAAGTCAATACAAAATCCCCCTTCTTTCCAAACTGTCTTCTTTCTGTCAGCAAATCCCACACTCATAACAAAGGGAGCACAGAGCTAAATGACAGCCTAGTGTTCACAAGACAGAACCTTTAAGAGTTTCCCCATCTCAAAATCTCCTTTCTTGTGTATGTATTTCTCTCTTTCATGATAGCTGTTTCAGTTGGTCGCCATCTCTACAGCTGGCAGAATCAAGAGCGGGTATTAGGCAGGAATTTTGTTTTTAACTTTAAAGTGTGGTTTCTTTTAAAAAGTTTTGTTATTTTCAAAATATTTTTATAAGCGCTATTGGTGGGGGATTGTCCGTAGGGAAATTTCTGCTCTCCTAAATGCGTCACACCGCTAGCTGCCAGAAAGTGGGGGTGGAGAGGGAGGAGCACAGCTGGCAAAAATATGTACCATGGAAAAATATTTTCAGCAAAGTACTAAATGATTTTTTAATAATGCAGTTTTTTATCATGGGGGGAAGGACTCAGTGCTTTTTTATTCTCAGACGTATTAGTAATATCCTGAAAAGAGCCCTTCCCATATTCTAGACTGAAACAGTACTACGTTAATGAGTACTAGAGAACTTTTAATTTGTGCCAGCGGGGTCTACCCAGGACTGTTAGTGTGCAACATGCTGGCATGCTTTAGAAATTACGCATCATTGCAGCACCGTGTAGACAAGCCTTAGATCTTTGGCATAACTGAAGGAGAGACAGTCCCTCAAAACTGGGATGGAGTTTTACACAAGAACAAGCATTTCCTGGGACTGGACTTTTTAGGCCCTGCTGCTATAATGAACTCCATGTGCACAGACCCTGCATGCACACAGGAGGAAGGATGATCTTCATTGGGACTCATGGAGCAAGTCCTCAAAGAATCAATTTTGAAGCACTTTGAGGAGAGGAAAGTATCAGGAACAGTCAGCATGGATTCACCAAGGGCAAGTCATGCCTGACTAATCTAATTGCCTTCTATGATGAGATAACTGGCTCTGTGGATGAGGGACGTGTTATTCTTTGACTTTAGCAAAGCTTTTGATACAGTCTCCCACAGTATTCTTACCAGCAAGTTAAAGTATGGGCTCGATGAATGGACTACAAGGTGGATAGAAAGCTGGCTAGATCATCAGGCTCAATGGGTAGTGATCAACGGCTCTATGTCTAGTTGGCAGCCGGTATCAAGCGGAGTGCCCGAAGGGTCGGTCTTGGGACCGGTTTTCTTCAATATCTTCATTAATGATCTGGAGGATGGCGTGGACTGCACCCTCAGCAAGTTTGCAGATGACGCTAAACTGGGAGGAGTGATAGATATGCTGGAGGGTAGGGATAGGATACAGAGGGATCTGGACAAATTAGAGGATTGGGCCAAAAGAAATCGATGAGATTCAACAAGGACAAATGCACAGTCCTGCACTTAGAATAGAAGAATCCCATGCACTGCTACAGACTAGGGACCGAGTGGCTAGACAGCAGTTCTGCAGAAAAGGACCTAGATGAGATGATGAGATAACTGGCTCTGTGGATGAGGGACGTGTTATTCTTTGACTTTAGCAAAGCTTTTGATACAGTCTCCCACAGTATTCTTACCAGCAAGTTAAAGTATGGGCTCGATGAATGGACTACAAGGTGGATAGAAAGCTGGCTAGATCATCAGGCTCAATGGGTAGTGATCAACGGCTCTATGTCTAGTTGGCAGCCGGTATCAAGCGGAGTGCCCGAAGGGTCGGTCTTGGGACCGGTTTTCTTCAATATCTTCATTAATGATCTGGAGGATGGCGTGGACTGCACCCTCAGCAAGTTTGCAGATGACGCTAAACTGGGAGGAGTGATAGATATGCTGGAGGGTAGGGATAGGATACAGAGGGATCTGGACAAATTAGAGGATTGGGCCAAAAGAAATCGATGAGATTCAACAAGGACAAATGCACAGTCCTGCACTTAGAATAGAAGAATCCCATGCACTGCTACAGACTAGGGACCGAGTGGCTAGACAGCAGTTCTGCAGAAAAGGACCTAGGTTTTACAGTTGACAGGAAGCTGGATATGAGTCAACAGTGTGCCCTTGTTGCCAAGAAGGCTAACGGCATTTGGGCTGTATAAGTAGGAGCATTGCCAGCAGATCAAAGAACGTGATCATTTCCCTCTATTTGGCATTGGTGAGGCTTCATCTGGAGTACTGTGTCCAGTTTTGGGCCCCACACTACAAGAAGGATGTGGAAAAATTGGAAAAAGAGTCCAGCAGAGGGCAACAAAAATGCTTAGGGGGCTGGAACGCATGACTTTTGAGGAGAGGCTGAGGGAACTGGGATTGTTTAGTTTGCAGAGAAGAAGAATGAGGGGGGATTTCATAGCTGATTTCAACTACCTGAAAGGGGGTTCCAAAGAGGATGGAGCTAGACTGTTCTCAGTGGTAGCAGATGACAGAACAAGGAGTAATGGTCTCAAGTTGCAGTGGGGGAGGTTTAGGTTGGATATTAGGAAAAAAATTTTCACTAGGGAGGGTGGCGAAGCACTGGAATGGGTTACCTAGGGAGGTGGAGGAATCTCCTTCCTTGGAGGTTTTTAAGGTCAGGCTTGACAAAGCCCTGGCTGGGATGATTTAATTGGTGATTGGTCCTGCTTTGAGCAAGGGGTTGGACAAGATGACCTCCTGAGGTCCCTTCCAACCCTGATATTCTATGATTCAAGAGACCTAGGTTCAATTCCTGGCTCTGTCACACTTTACATGCATGAGACTGTGTGAGTCAATTAATCTACCATCTGCCTCAGTTCCTCAATGGGGATACAACTTCCAATGCTGATATAACTTCCCTGTTTCAGCGGAACATTCTGAAGATAAAAACTGTTAGTGATTGTGGGATGCTCAGCTACTATTGTGATCAGAGCTAAATGGATAGTGTGATACAGTATGGCCAGAGGGCAGCAGGAGAGTACTAGAAGGGAGCCTTATTCCCTGTAGAGGGAAGAAAGTTTGCTATAGACTAATTAAAGCACCTGAAACCAATTAGAGCACCTAAAGCAAGTCACATGATAAAAAATCCCCTGCTTCAATCAGACCAGGAGGAGTTGGAGCAGAGAGCGGTTTGAAGGAGTTAAAGTAGAGGAGAGTTTGGAAAAGTGCCGTGGCTGGCTAGAAGAACAAGACTCTTGGTAAAGAGACACCCTGTTTGTGCAGAGAGAGAGGGCAGGAAGCCCCACAAGCTGAAGAGCAGGAAAGGGAAGTAGCCCAGGGGAAGGAAGCACTAGTTCAAGTGGTTTACCACTATCCCTAGGGCCCCTGGGCTGGGACCCGGAGTAGAGGGCGAGCCCGGGTCCCTTCCTCTCCACTACCTTTCTCTGGGTTACTAGTGGGACAGTAGATACCCTAGTTCTGGGGCAGGAAACTGCACCCTGACCCCCTCCCCCCAAGAAGAGGAAGTGCGGGACCCATCATAATCGTACCGGCAATTTACCACAATAGATTGCCCCACTGACATGTGCTGAGCATAACTCAGTGCAGGATCTGGGCCTCAGTTCCATGTGGCAGGATAGCATGTACACAATAAAGCTGTGAACTATTTATTTTACTACCAAAGCTTAGTGATCTAAATCATAGTTCTAAGAAGCCAACAATATACTTTATCTGCCATCAAATGATAATCCAGCTAACCATGTCATCCAGATTCTGAACAACTTTTTAAAAATCCATCACCTTATGAATAATAGAATAGCATAACTGTAGGCTGCACATTAGATAATAATTGTGGAGTTGTGCTAGCAACTCCACAGCTAAGGTTGTACTTTCCAGTAGAATGCTGATTTTGCCCAGCTTCCCACTAATTCTTAATATAAAGGTCAGTTTTGCATGAAATGTTGAATATATAGTCTCCTGAAAGTAGAGATTAAGACTGAGTACATCATATAACTGAAACAAATACATTGTTCCACTTTCAAATGTTTGGCCTTTATCAGAACACATTTTGGCTGGTGCAAAAGTCATTTATTTGGCTGGGTTCCATAGAAGGTTCAGGGTTTTTAAAATAAATTCTAATAGCTACTCCTGGCCCTGTTTGTCATCTAGTGGGCTCTGTAGGGAAGTTTGCCATTCAGAGCCAGTCTGGAAAGACCCAGCCTAAAACAAGGTGTGGTAAGTTGTGCCTATGTGCTTTAGGGAGGAGTCTGCTTTGTCTCTCTCTCTTTTTGGTTATTGTTTGTTATCTTTCTGGATTTTAAGCACAAAGCAGTGATACACTGCCACCTTCCAGCAAGATTGTTTTATGTTTTTATCTAACTCTTCTGTGTGTATGCAGGGAACACAATTATTTTGACCTGAATATTAATCAAGGTTTACTTTAGGTTTATATATCATAGATTCATAGACTTTAAGGTCAGAAGAAACCATCATGATAATCTAATCTGACCTTCTGCACATTGCCACAGAACGTCACCCACCCGCTCCTGTAATAGACCCCTCTGGCTGGCTCAAATCATGATTTTAAAGACTTCAAGTTACTGAGAATCCATCATTTACAACAAATTTAAAACCTGCAAATGATCCATATACCATGCTTCAGAGGGAAGCAAAACAAAAACCCCGGAGTCCCTGCCAATCTGACTCAAGAGGATTAGCCTTTTCTTCAGTGAACACTGTTCTGTTCTCCAATATGAAGGATACAGCCCTGACATTGACTGTATTTGCCATTCAGTTAGTTTGCTCTGTAATCATTCTACAAACAAGGAGATCTGTGTCATTGTCATTCTGTTCTCCAGGCTATGGATGCTTGTAGCTGAATTGGGAAACATTATTCCATTTATGCCTATGGCACATTTCACCAAATACTGGAAAATATCTTGATTCATGTTCTTTGACTACATGCAGTGCATGGGAATTTTTTCCTATCAGAAAACCCTCCTTTCAAACCATTTTATTATTTTGATTTCCTTCATTTCTAGTTCTTTCATTTAGAAAAAGATGCCGCATGAACTAACTCCTTATTCTGCACTGGCTCTATGGCTCCATTCCTGTAACGAACTCACAGATTTCAATGGCACTTGGCAAAGGCACTGAGGTCTTCTTCACAAAGTTCTTTGCGGAATTGGGGCCTTGGAACCTGAATCTGAATTTCCCTACATTTGCTGGCTCCTTAAATTTCCATAACTCAAGGTAAGAGTAAATCTGTTTCCCCGCAGCAGTTTGCACCTCCTATAGCTACTCTACATTCCACATAGAAGCCTACTTTATTGACAAGTCAGTTTTTAATACTATAGCTCCATAAATTTCCATTTGAGCAGGAATTTGATTACGTATGCACTAACTGGTTCACTTAGTATTTGATAGTCAAGAAAAAGCAAATATCTTTCAAAATTCAGACTATTTTCAGAGGCTATAGTACAGTGGTTCTCAAACTTTTGTACTGGTGACTCCTTTCACATAGCAAGCCTCTGAGTGCAACCCCTCCTTATAAATAAAAAAAACACTTTTTTATATAAATAACACCATTATAAATGCTGGAGGGAAAGTAGATTTTAAGGTGGAGGCTGAGAGCTCACGACCCCCCATGTAATAACCTTGTGACCCTCTGAGGGGTCCCAACCCCCAGTTTGAAAACCCCTGCTATAGTACCCCAAAGGTACCCATAAAATGTGTGCCAAATCTGTTTTATCATCTTTACCATACTATGTATGCACTGAATGCCTCCAGGAGTGCTGGGGCTGCCAAGTAGATAAACATCATTGCTTGTCTTTAGGTGCTCTCCCTGAAAACTTGCATTGAGGAAAATTCAAATTGTTGCCAATTTTCTTTTAAATCCAACAGACACATAGGGAGTACATGCACCATCTTTAGTTCAGAATAAACTTTGATATGATGTAATGTTTAGTAATCACTAAGGAAGGTAGGTTGGCTGAAGAGATGGTACAGCACTTTAATTACCTGCACAAGCAGACAGCCTAAACACAGCCTTTTGGACAAAACTAGGTTATACCCAGAGGTTAAGCAGATATTAATGCAGTCACTCCCATAAATAACTTTGCATCATCTCATTAGCATAGTCACTCCCATGCTTGTAACTGTCATTAGTCATTTTTAAAAGATTCTACTCGCAGGGAAAATTAGCAATATCCATTTTTCGTATGCACATCTTGCATCCACAAACCACAGCTACTGGCACTTCAAGATATACAAAATACTTTCAAGCACCACGGAAATATTTTCTTTTGAAATCAATAATGAGATGATAAAAATGTGTACCCTTCTTGTATTCATTGTTTGAGGTAGCTTTTGTAACAAAATGGGAACCTTTAAATCATGGGTGGCTGGTGACCCGGCCGTTGAGGGAGGATAGCCCCTGGCCCTTCCCCTTGTGCCCAAGGCCCCGCCCTATCTTCCCCCTTTCTGCCCCCACGTCCCCTGCAGAAGCCCAGAGCACCCCTACCATGGCTCCTGGCCCCAGCACTGGGCGGCCAGGGGGAGAATCTGGTTTTCAGTAACTCACTATATTAGACTTGGCTATCTAGATGGGACTCAAGGGTTGGGATGCTTAAAGAGAACTGTATTTGCCTTCTTTGTAACCAGAAGTTTTCTGGTTACTAGCTTGGCGAATCTAATTATAGAATGAACCACCAGTTTGGGGGAGTGTCTGCCCTATTCTTTGCAGTTTGCCCTGGATACGTATTCTCAGTGTGGCCCCTCCAGGCACCCAGTCACAGCATCTTAGGAACATCTGTTTAACATGTTACTGTGAAAATTGCGAAATACCGAAATAAAACTAATAAGCTTGTAGCAAAGCTACAGACTCTCTGTCTCAGCCCTCCTCTGAGCTAGGTGGACACTTAAGTATCAGCCACATGGGCTCGATTTGCATGTACCGACTGAGCAGTGTTGTAACAAGGCACACTGTATACCATTTTTCCAGTTATCTCCTTCTCTCAGAAGCAAGCATATGTTACAAGATTCAGGGTCACCAACTCTACGGTATGATGAGGTGCCACAGGTTGGCAGAAATGACAGTTGAAATGCTCTACCAATTGAAAAGCGTAGTTGTCCTTGATAATCTTCACTATGTAGACACCTCTAACTTCAGTTTGTTCTTATGTGGGGAGGGGGAGGAATGATTTTAATGAGTTTTCTGCTGTATTTTCAGCAGCAAGCCACTTTTCCAACAATAACTCTTAATTACTATTTTTAAATGCTGAGAGCATACATGTCCAACTGCAAGGCACAGTAAAAGAAATGGTCCCTGTCCTGAGAAGATTACAAGGTAAAGAACAATGCTCACAAAAGAGAGTTAAAAATTTTCAAAAGGTATTTAGGTACCTAAAGATGCAGATACACACTTACTGGGATATTCAAAAGAACCTAGATGCCTAACTCCTAATCTGGACCTTAGTTCTTAGCCTTGTCTTGTCTCTTCTCTCCACCACATACACCAGGTTTCCTTACTTGCCTCTTCAGCATGGTGTATTGCCCACTTTGTTGTGGTGTTCATCTAACACAGACTGTAAGATCCTTGGGTCAGGACTCTCTGTAAAGTAGAAAGAAAAGGAGTACTTGTGGCACCTTAGAGACTAACAAATTTATTAGAGCATAAGCTTTCGTGAGCTACAGCTCACTTCATCGGTTGCATCCGATGAAGTGAGCTGTAGCTCACGAAAGCTTATGCTCTAATAAATTTGTTAGTCTCTAAGGTGCCACAAGTCCTCCTTTTCTTTTTGCGAATACAGACTAACACGGCTGCTACTCTGAAATCTGTAAAGTAGCAGGCACACCAATGATGGTCTTTACATACACATCTGAATACAATCAAGTTCTTTCCATTTGTAGAGATATTACTTGTCCTAAGGGTAGTCTACATTTTCAGTGCAGGGAATATCCCTAAACTTCTAAAACTGAAAGGAGCTTTTAACATGCCCACACTCTGTGTTTGTGGTGTATAGATCTAGAAATTGCACCATTGTATGTCTGACACACACAGAAACCTTAAGAGCAGGCATTTATTTTTCTCAGACAGTACAGTGCAAATGATATATTGCATATAGCTGCTTAAGGATTCTGGATATTGTGTAAGGCTATGGCATGATGTAAGCACTTATAATTAATAAGGCATTGGTAAATAATGAGTAACACAATAAGATGTTGTATGCTCCAGGATCCTGCATTTTGAGTGCATTGAGAGGAATTAGGGCAAAGGGTGAATGCCTTTAACTGTCCTTGAATTACCCATTATAGGATTAGACATTTATATGGACAATGAGACTATCTAACCTCACATTAGATAGAATAATATTTTTAGAAGGTACTTAAACACTCTCATGCTCCAAGACACAAGTCCACCACTTGCTCACAAGTCTTAAGAAGAAACTTTCCCAAACCTGTAAATGTCTACTGTCCGGCTCCTTCCCACCTTCCTCTGAAGCATCTGTTACTGGCCAGCAACAGTGGAAGGACACTTGACTAGATGGATGACTACTCTGATCTGATACAGCAATTTTTATGTTCCTACATACCTGCAGAACTTGTCTTCTTGAAGTTTATCTGGCAAAGCTATTTATTTTTACACTATTTTATTAAAGACAACCTTCTTCAAGATGAATCAGTCACTTTTATTAATATTTGATGAAAAAGGAATCTAATATTTTTCTTGATAGTGCTTTTCAAAAGCATGTTAGGGTTTTTTTCCTTCTTACCCACTAGGTGGTACTGCTGCCCTTCAAAATTAAGCTATTGTGATCAAAGAATACAAACTTAGTGCTGGATTTTTATGAAATTTTTGTAGTTATTCTCTAATTTCCTCTCTTCCGTACAATTAATTTCCATATTTAAAAACAAAAAAAGGGGAAACTTTAAAGAGAGATTTAATGTTTTACTGACCATTCCATTACTGGAGGGCAAAACAAACTTGTTAGAATCAGGACTGAACATGAACTATAAAGTTCAGATCTAGAGCCAAACTTGCCCAAAGTTCATGCTGTTCACAGGTTGGTTGAGTGGGGGTGTCATTATTCCCCCAAGAACAGACTCAGGGATCCCAGAGTAGCCCTCCTATTGCTTACTTCCAACATCCCAAAATGTTGGCCTGTTCATCTGTTCCTGCAAGGTGAAAGGAGAGGGCCTGCCCTAGTAAAATTGCCAGGGTTTATCAAGGATCTCCTTATGTCCTTCAGGAAACTCCCCAGAACAGACTAGATCTGTTCATCCTTGGGAGGACTCGGATACAGCCCTCCACTCAAAGGAGTAAAACCCAGGCAGAACTTTTCCAAAACAAAGTGTTTTCTTTATTTAGTGTAACCAACCTTTCCTAATACAATTAATCTAAACCTAAATTAAATCAAACACAATACCCTTAGCACATAAAGTACCCAAGACTGTAATGTCCTACAGTTGGATTGGCTTAAGTGATTATGCTCTGCACATGGTGATCAGTCATAAGCAGGACACTGACAGCAAATCTTAATAAACCCTAAGGTTTATACATACAGAACAATGAAAGATTCATAACACGAACACACATCTTTATTAACCCAAACATATACATTCATTAACCCCGTTTCTATTCTATAGTCTATATTACGGCTGGCATGCTTACTTTCTGTCAGCTTCTCTGTTCTGTCAGGGTCTTTCTGCTCTGTGCCAGCACCCCCACTATCGCTGCTGGTTTTGCTGCTAGTTCTTTGCTCTTTTAGGTTTCTTCTGATCTTTTTCTGGTTCTCCTTTCTCTTCTCCTGCTCCTGACTTAACTGACTTTTGCCTGCTGGCTCTCTGCCTTATATACAGGTTTTGGCCTATTCTGATTGGCTTGTTTTTCAATCCTAGCATTGGCATATCTATCATCTTGCCTTCAGACCCTCTCTGTTTGGTCCATACTTATAGACCAATCAC
The DNA here is from genome assembly GCF_009764565.3 of Dermochelys coriacea. Taxonomy (NCBI): domain Eukaryota; kingdom Metazoa; phylum Chordata; order Testudines; family Dermochelyidae; genus Dermochelys; species Dermochelys coriacea. The sequence goes on along the minus strand of NC_050069.1, from coordinate 169,510,774 downwards.
AACTACTAAATCTGGCTGTCAATCAAAGCTGTTACACAAGTCTTAGCATTATGGAATGTTGATTATTACGGGATAGTGACCCTTACCTAGTTTTGGACAGAGTATGCCTGACTGGCCTCTCCCTGCAGTTTTAGAGTGACCTTTACCTGACCACAGTCCACACCCTGCCCAGCAACATACGAGCCATAGGTTAACCTGCTTAAACTGCCAATTCATTGTCCGTGGCTGTGTGCCAACATTGCGCCCATTTACAAATATGAGACTTTTAAACTATAATCCACCACCTTATTTATTTAATGTATAATAATTATTAACGTACGCATCTTAACATTACTACTGCTACCACCATCCCTTACCAATTTAATTAATTTTATTTGGTTTTTTCCTCTATTTTCAGTTAATAGTGGCAAAGCAATGACTTTCAGTGCTGTGCTTAAGAAATAAAATAGAGCAGCTCAAAATCCTTCTCATATTATCATATATTAGCACATTCTGGAGGTGGGGAAGCTGGCTGAAAAGTTGATTATGTGGCTAGTGAGTAGAGTCAAGCAGCTCCACAGTGTATATAATATAGTGGCTAGCTCACTAGCCAACCTAATTTGGGTCAAATGACACCAGAGGTCGAACCCCTCCTCTGCCACAGACTCTCTGTGCCTCAGTTCCCCATTGGCAAAGTAGGGATAATAGCACTTCCCTACCAGGGGCAGTTATATTCACTAAAACTTATGAGGGGCTCAGATAATACAGTAATGGGGCCCATACCAGTACATAAGATAGAACAGGTTCTACATGGATGGTTGTATCTTAGGGCTTTTCTACACTGGCACTTTACAGCGCTGCAACTTTCTCGCTCAGGGGTGTGAAAAAACACCCCCTTGAGCACTGCAAGTTTCAACACTGTAAAGCGCTAATGTAGACAGTGCACCAGTCTTGGTAGCTATACCCCACCTGGAGGTGGATTTTTTTTTAGAGCACAGGGAGAGCTGTCCCGCAGCGTGCTGCCACAACTACACAAGCCACGTTAAAGAGTGGCATGGCACCGCTTTTACATTGCCAGTGTAAACTAGCCCTTAGGCACACATCGGGGGAGGGGGAAGAGAGCATGTGCTAAGTAGAGTGGTTACAGAGAAGGTGGTTTTTTTGTTCTGCTACCTAGATTTTGATATTTGATTGTGTGGCTTAATGGTAAGAAGCATTGGGGGACCATGTATTGGCTAAAATGTGCCAGTAGATAAGAGGATGGTAAATTGGAAGAGAGGCTGTGGTTGGATCTGTCCCTCCTACAATAGAAGAGTAGTTTTTACATTAAAAGGGTATATTAGAGTGAGGCTATAAAGCTATTTAGATAAAGTCCTTGAGTGCCAAGAAGGAGTTACGGGGTAATATATTATGTGATATTAGGAATGCAAATACATGTTGAGATATTCACAGCAACTAAGGAATTTAATTATTTTCCAGTAGGAATTATGTAACTAAATCTCTTGGTTCACTTTGAAAATTTCAACCATAGTATTTTACATTAGTAGAGGATGGTCGGGGTTATGGATAAGAGCCTGAGTTACCATTGTTTGTGGAACCTTTTTTTTACCTTGAAGTGTGAAAACTAGATGTTGATGGAGTTGCTAATTTGGAACAGAGAAAACATGGGTTTGCAGCTACTGCAAATCTTATAAACTTCCTGTAGGACTCGTAAATGACATGAGATTTATTTCAGAGTGCATTTGCTTTGTGGGAGTTCCTGTAGTAGCTGCAAGATTTGTGAAAGTCCGCGCATGGAGCCACCGGAGTTTGTACTGCTGCAAGCCAAGCAGAGGAAAGGGGATACTCAGGCGATATAGCCTGTATAAATCTATTACACTCCCCTTCTTTCCATATCTCAGCTAAATGCTTTGCTGAAGCACAGGCCATAGTTCTCTTTTCAGGACTTTTCAAAAAGCATTACATAGAGGCTATGTCTTAAAATGCTACAGTGGCACAGCTGCAGTGCAGCAGCCATGCCGCTGTAGCACTTCAGTGTAGGCACTCACTGCAGCAATGGGAGGGGTTCTCTTGTCATTGTCGTTCGTTCACCTCCTCGAAAGGTGGTAACTAGATCAACGGAAGAAATCTCCCACCAACCTAGAGCGGTCTACACGAGGAATGGAGGTCAGCATAGCTACGTTTCTCGAGGGACGTAGCTATGGACATGTATGTTTTCAGTGTAGAGCATCCAGAGTTACACCTCAGGGCTATTGTACGTAAAACTCTGATAGATCCGTGTTAACTGTTCCCAGCCAATTTTGAAGAGAACGCCTAGAGCAAATGCAAAATTATACAAAATAAAGCAAAAAACTCCTCTTCCCCTTCTATTGCCCCCACCGAACCCTCCTCATCTGCAAAGAGTGTGGGGATGTGCTCAGTGTGTGCAGTGACAGGACTGCAGGGCAGAAACCTGTGGGAGCTCCCAGACACGGGTGGGTGGCAGTGGTGGCTCTGGTTCCAGTGGCTGGGCAAGGAGGACACATATGAACAAGCGAGATAGATGGGCACGGACTCTGCCACTCAGAGCTGCCACCTGGAGATGGAGGTGAAAGCTGGGACCAGCGGAGCATCCTCTCCTCTCCAATCCCTGGGAAGCCAAGCAGCAGCACCTGGCTCTCAGCCCCAAATGGGGCAGTGCCTCCAAGAGTAGAGTACAGTCTCAGCCTCTCGCCAGGCCTGAGGGAACAGGAGAGCCCTTGAAGGAGGCAAACAGGGGAGGGAGAATATAAGAGGAAGAGGGGAGTGGTCCCTGGAAGACTTAATGGCAGAGGAGGAATATATAAGAGGGAATGGGGGTGCCTGGGAAGGGGTCCCTGAGGATATAGAGAGGAGGATTGGTGGGGGTACTGGAAAATGAAGTAGTAAGGATTGGGAATATCCATTGGGTCACTGAGTGGGGAATGGAGAACAGGAGGTTATTTGAGGGCTGCAACTCTGTATACATTTCAAGGGGGGGACCTAAGAAACTGTCCAGGGTATTTTGGGGTAGCTAACTGTGGTGGGGATTGATGAGCATCTCAAGGCAGGTTTGCACCTATGCAAATGTATTTTATAGTGTGAGTGGTTCAACACCTCCTGGAAATTCACAGTTTGCAACCAGAAATGTATGGTTTTAAAATGCCTAAACCACCTGTTACAATTAAATGTCATAGCAAGGAATCTGAGCATGAGGGGATGTATGTTGCTGACATAATATCGTAGCTCAGGTAGCTAATAGTTAGTGTAGATTCTGAACTTTTTTTTTTTTAACTCTGAAACATATATAGATTGTCAGCAACAGAGAAACCAAAAAAAAGTGTAGAGTACTGGTTTATGTTGGTTTTTAGTTCCAAAAAGCTTTCAGTACCAGTGCATAATGCTTAATTTAAAAAAGTATTACAGAGAAACTGAAATTTATACTGGTTTTATTTATATATGGTCATTTGAGATAGTTCATTCATGTAAATATAATAACAATAAAACATTTAAAAGGGATAAAATGAAAAACACAAATTTCCCAAACAAAAAATTGTTAAAAAAAAAGAATAATTTCATGGGACTCTAAGAATACATATGCTTCCTTAGTAAAACAAATATTTAATGGACACAAAACACATGGTAAATTTCATACAACATTGTAAATAGTGTTTGGAATACTCTGAATATCTATTAAACAAAAGCTATTAAACAATGAATCTACCCAAGTTCCTTATACACATTTTCCCCTTTCATTTTTGTTACAAACATTCAGTGTAAAAATTCAACATATTTTCTATACTTCAGCACACACATCAAAACACATTCCCCTCTGATCTTCTCTCAGAGGTAATTTCTCAGGCTTGGCTACACTTGTGAGTTACAGCGCAATAAAGGAGCCCCGGGCGCACAGCTCACTACCCATCCACACTGGCCAGGCACGTAGAGCGCTCTGACTCCGCGGCTACAACGCTGCTGGTATTTCACCTCGGCGAGTGGAATAATGTTTGCTGTGCCCCCACTGAAGTGCTACAGGAATGCAGATATGCCCTTTGAAAGCTCCATTTCTGACAGCCGGCTGTTTATCCGCTCTGAGACAAAGCAACCATTAGTGTGGAATGCTGTGTGAGAGAGAGAGAGGCAGGGGGTCTGCTGCTGTCTGAACTTACAAGACAGCATGCTGACATGCTCTTAGCCCCCCCAAAACCCACTCTCTCCCCCCACATTCACACAACACACTCCATGTCACACTCCACCCCATCCCACCCTGTTTGAAAAGCATGTTGCAGTCACTTGCATGGTGGGATAGCTGCCCATAATGCACTGCTCCCAATGCCACTGCAAGTGCCGCAAATGTGGCCACACCGGTGCGCTTGAACCTGTCAGTGTGGACAGACTGCAGCGCTTTCCCTACTGCGCTCTATGAAGGCTGGTTTAACTCAAAGCGCTCTACATCCACAAGTGTAGCCATGCCCTCAGTCTTTATAGTGTGACCATAATATATACTATGTGTCACCTGGACTCTTCAAAGCATGAGAAATGTCATGGTCTCAGTCCTTTCAAATACTTCTGAACCTTCTGAGCAACCAGCCTGGGGAACTTTCACAGCTAGCAGGTTTCAGAGTAGCAGCTGTGTTAGTCTGTATCTGCAAAAAGAACAGGAGGACTTGTGGCACCTTAGAGACTAACACATTTATTTGAGCATAAGCTTTCATGAGCTACAGTTCACTTCATCGGATGCATGCAGTGGAAAATACAGTGGGGAGATTTATATACACAGAGAACATGAAACAATGGGTGTTACCATACAGACTGTAACAGCCAGTCAGGCAGCGGCACAGACAGCTGCAGTGGCACAGGAGCCAGCAAACAGAGCTGTAAACAGGGGAGTTTGAGTGGAGTTCTGTTGGGGGAGTTTGTATTGTGGTGCTTGTTTGGGGTTTGTTTTTGCTGTAGGGGGTGGTGCTTTGGTATGTTTCCCAGATTTGGTATGTGTTTCCCAGATTAACAGGATGTAGGTGGGAAGGCTATGACGGATACAGAGGCAGCAGTGGGAGTGACTCATCTGGTGGAAGACACAATGAGGATGACTGGATGTGGAAGCTGCAGTATGTACATGATCCTGGAGGGGGGACCTGGTAAGAGTTTTGTCTGCATGAAATGCCGTCTGATAGAGCTGATCAGGAGGAAAAGATCCGAGGTTTGGAGATGCAGGTGGAAAGTCTGGTTGAGTTTAGGAAGGGGTTTGAGCAGATTATGGAACAAAGACATGAGGTATCTGAAGGGAAAAGCTCAGACTTACAGATAGAAGCAGGGCTGGGGAATTTTGAGGGGCGACTGGGTGAAGAAAGTGGTCAGTGGAAGCATGTGACTAAAAGAACCAGGCAGAGGAAAAGACAGGCTAGTGAAGGAGAAATAGAGCTTAGGAACAGGTTTGCAGAGTTGGAAAATGAAGAAGGGGCTCAGCAGGTAGTCGCTGAAGGTGGAAGGGCAAGGAAGAAGAGAAGAGCGGCTAGTCCTATAGGAAAAGGGGAAGAGTCAATGGAGAATACACCAAATATGAGCCCCAGGAGGATACAGGATAGGTTGAAGAGGATTATAAGGGAGAATAGGAATGGAAAGAACTTGCAGCCAAAGGAAACAGGGGAGAGACTGGAGAATAGCACCATCACCAGGAAAAGACAGTTAGTTCTATGTGATAAGGGACTCTCTATTGAGAAGAATAGACAGGCCTGTAACTAGAGCTGATCCAGAGAATAGAAGGGCGTGCTGTCTTCCAGGTGCTAAGATACGGGATGTAGACCTGAAGTTGAAAAGGATCCTAAAGGGAGCGGGAAAGAATCCCCTAATTATCCTTCATGTGGGAACAAATGATACGGCTAGATTCTCGCTGGTAAGTATTAAGGGAGACTATGCTAGGCTGGGGAAGACGCTTTAGGAAATCGAGGCTCAGGTGATCTTTAGTGGGATTCTGCCTGTTCCTAGAGAAGGGCAACAAAGGTGTGACAAGATTATGACTATCAACAGATGGCTTAGGCAGTGGTGCTATAAGGAGGGCTTTGGGATGTATGGCCACTGGGAGGCATTCATGGACAAAGGACAGTTCTCTCGGGATGGACTTCATCTGAGTAGGGAAGGAAATAGACTTCTAGGATGGAGGCTGGCACAGCTGATAAAGAGAGCTTTAAAGTAGGAATTTGGGGGAGATGGTTGGGAGATGTCCAGGTAATCTCCACGCCGCATTTTAGCATTGAGAGGGAAGAAGACGAAGTAAGAAAGGATACAGCCGTGGGTAGGAGAATGTATATAAGGAGTGAGGGCAGTGTGGATACCAGTCTAATATGTTCTTCTGGCTGTAGAATGACTGTGCCTAATAGGATTACAAAATGTGAGCGAGGCCAAACGGCAAAAATTAAGGTGTTTGTACACCAATGCAAGGAGCCTAGGTAACAAAATGGAGGAACTAGAGCTACTGGTGCAGGAAGTGAAACCAGATATTATAAGGATAACAGAAACATGGTGGAATAGTAGTCATGACTGGACTACAGGTATTGAAGGGTATGTGCTGTTTAGGAAAGACAGAAATAAAGGTAAAGGTGGTGGAGTAGCATTGTATATCAATGATGAGGTAGAACGTAAAGAAATAAGAAGTGATGCAATGGATAAGACAGAGTCTATCTGGGCAAAAATTACATTGGGGAAGAAAACTAGTAGAGCCTCCCCTATGATAGTGCTTGGGGTGTGCTATAGACCGCCAGGATCTAATTTGGATATGGATAGAGCCCTTTTTAATGTTTTTAATAAAGTAAATACTAATGGAAACTGCGTGATCATGGGAGACTTTAACTTCCCAGATATAGACTGGAGGACCAGTGCTAGTAATAATAATAAGGCTCAGATTTTCCTAGATGCGATAGCTGATGGACTCCTTCATCAAGTAGTTGCTGAACCGACTAGAGGGGAGGCCATTTTAGATTTGGTTTTGGTGAGTAGTGAGGACATCATAGAAGAAATGGTTGTAGGGGATAATCTTGGTTCAAGTGATCATGAGCTAATTCAGTTCAAACTGAATGGAAGGATTAACAAAAATAAATCTGCAACTAGGGTTTTTGATTTCAAAAGGGCTGACTTTCAAAAATTAAGGACATTAGTTCGGGAAGTGGATTGGACTGAAGAACTTATGGATCTAAAGGTAGAGGAGGCCTGGGATTACTTTAAATCAAAACTGCAGAAGCTATCGGAAGCGTGTATCCCAAGAAAGGGGAAAAAATTCATAGGCAGGAGTTGTAGACCAAGCTGGATGAGCAAGCATCTTAGAGAGGTGATTAAGAAGAAGCAGAAAGCATACAGGGAGTGGAAGATGGGAGGGATCAGCAAGGAAAGCTACCTTATTGGAGGTCAGAACATGTAGGGATAAAGTGAGACAGGCTAAAAGTCGAATAGAGTTGGACCTTGCAAAGGGAATTAAAACCAATAGTAAAAAAAAAAAAAAAAAAGGTTCTATAGCCATATAAATAAGAAGAAAATTAAGAAAGAAGAAGTAGGGCCACTAAACACTGAGAATGGAGTGGAGGTTAAGGATAATCTAGGCATGGCCCAATATCTAAACAAATACTTTGCCTCAGTCTTTAATAAGGCTAAAGAGGATCTTAGGGTAGCATGACAAATGGGAATGAGGATATGGAGGTAGATATTACCATATCTGAGGTAGAAGCGAAACTCAAACAGCTTAATGGGACTAAATCGGGGGGCCCAGATAATCTTCATCCAAGAATATTAAAGGAATTGGCACCTGAAATTGCAAGCCCATTAGCAAGAATTTTTAATGAATCTGTAAACTCAGGAGTTGTACCGTATGATTGGAGAATTGCTAATATAATTCCTATTTTTAAGAAAGGGAAAAAAAGTGATCCGGGTAACTACAGGCCTCTTAGTTTGACATCTGTAGTATGCAAGGTCCTGGAAAAAATTTTGAAGGAGAAAATAGTTAAGGACATTGAAGTCAATGGTAAATGGGATAAAATACAACATGGTTTTACAAAAGGTAGATCATGCCAAACCAACCTGATCTCCTTTTTTTGAGAAAGTAACAGATTTTTTAGACAAAGGAAACACAGTGGATCTAATTTACCTAGATTTCAGTAAGGCGTTTGATACTGTGCCACATGGGGAATTATTAGTTAAATTGGAAAAGATGGGGATCAAAATGAACATCGAAAGGTGAATAAGGAATTGGTTAAAGGGGAGACTACAACGGGTCCTACTGAAAGGCGAACTGTCAGGCTGGAGGGAGGTTACTAGTGGAGTTCCTCAGGGATCAGTTTTGGGACCAATCTTATTTAATCTTTTTATTACTGACCTCAGCCCAAAAAGTGGGAGTGCGCTAATAAAGTTTGCAGATGATACAAAGCTGGGAGGTATTGCCAATTCAGAGAAGGATCGGGATATTATACAGGAGGATCTGGATGACCTTGTAAACTGGAGTAATAGTAATAGGATGAAATTCAATAGTGAGAAGTGTAAGGTTATGCATTTAGGGATTAATAACAAGAATTTTAGTTATAAGTTGGGGACGCATCAATTAGAAGTAACGGAAGAGGAGAAGGACCTTGGAGTATTGGTTGATCATAGGATGACTATCAGCTGCCAATGTGATACGGCTGTGAAAAAAGCTAATGAGGTTTTGGAATGCATCAGGAGAGGTATTTCCAGTAGGGATAAGGAGGTTTTAGTACCGTTATACAAGGCACTAGTGAGACCTCACTTGGAATACTGTGTGCAGTTCTGGTCTCCCATGTTTAAAAAGGATGAATTCAAACTGGAACAGGTACAGAGAAGGGCTACTAGCTCAAGGAGCTTGGCTTGTTTAGCCTAACTAAAAGAAGGTTGAGGGGAGATATGATTGCTCTCTATAAATATATCAGAGGGATAAATACCGGAGAGGGAGAGGAATTATTTAAGCTCAGTACCAATGTGGACACAAGAACAAATGGTATAAACTGGCAATCAGGAAGTTTAGACTTGAAATTAGATGAAGGTTTCTAACCATCAGAGGAGTGAAGTTTTGGAATAGCCTTTCAAGGGAAGCAGTGGAGGCAAAAGATCTATCTGGCTTTAAGATTCTACTCAATAAGTTTATGGAGGAGATGGTATGATGGGATAATGTGATTTTGGTAATTAATTGATCTTTAAATATTCAGGGTAAATAGGCCTAATCCCCTGAGACGGGATATTAGATGGGTGGGATCTGAGTTACCCAGGAAAGAATTTTCTGTAGCATCTGGCTGGTGAATCTTGTCCATATGCGCAGGGTTTAGCTGATATTTGGGGTCGGGAAGGAATTTTCCTCCAGAGCAGATTGGAAGAGGCCCTGGAGGTTTTTCACCTTCCTCTGTAGCATGGGGCACGGGTCACTTGAGGGAGGATTCTCTGCTCCTTGAAGTCTTTAAACAACGATTTGAGGACTTCAATAGCTCAGACATAGGTGAGGTTTTTCGTAGGAGCGGGTGGGTGAGATTCTGTGGCCTGTGCTGTGCAGGAGGTCGGATTAGATGATCAGAATGGTCCCTTCTGACCTTAGTATCTATGAATCTATGAAAGAGTGATCAGGTAAAGTGAGCTATTACCCGCAGGAGAGCGGGGGGAAAATAACCTTTTGTAGTGATAATCAAGGTGGGCCATTTCCAGCAGTTGACAAGAACGTCTGAGGAACAGTGGGGGGAGGGGGGATAAACATGCGGAAATAGTTTTACTTTGTGTAATGACCCATCCACTCCCTGTCTTTATTCAAGCCTAAGTTAATTGTATTCAGTTTGGAAATTAATTCCAATTCAGCAGTCTCTCATTGGAGTCTGTTTTTGAAGTTTTTTTATTGAAGAATTGCCACTCTTAGGTCTGTAATTGAACGACCAGAGAGACTGAAGTGTTCTCCAACTGGTTTTTGAATGTTATAATTCTTGACATCTGATTTGTGTCCATTTATTCTTTTACGTGGAGACTGTCCAGTTTGACCAATGTACATGGCAGAGGGACATTGCTGGCACATGATGGCATATATCACATTGGTAGATGTGCAAGTGAACGAGCCTCTGATAGTGTGGCTGATGTGATTAGGCCCTATGATGGTGTCCCCTGAATAGATGTGTGGACACAGTTGGGAACAGGCTTTTGGCAAGGATAGGTTCCTAGGTTAGTGGTTTTGTTGTGTGGTGTGTGATTGCTGGCGAGTATTTGTTTGAAGTTGGGGGGCTGTCTGTAAGCAAGGACTGGCCTGTCTCCCAATATCTGTTTCCTGCCCCCCCTCCCGCCTTCCTCTCACGGTCTTGTCAACTGCTGGAAATGGCTCACCTTGATTATCAAAAGGTTATTCCTCCCCTCCCCCCCGCTCTCCTGCTGGTAATAGCTCACCTTACCAGATCACTCTTGTTACAGTGTGTATTGTAACACCAATTGTTTCATGTTCTCTGTGTATATAAATCTCTGCACTGTATTTTCCACTGCATGCATCCGATGAAGTGAGCTGTAGCTCACGGAAGCTTATGCTCAAATAAATTTGTTAGTCTCTTACGTGCCACAAGTACTCCTGTTCTTTTCATAGCTAGCAGCTTTCCAGCTCTCAGATTAATGGCTGACTGGGCATCAGTAGCTGGTGAAACCAAAGTCTGTAGCCAGTATCTAAAAGGCACAGGGACTGGGATCAATAGATGAAATATCCATTCCCTGGGTCGCTAAAAGGATTTTAGCGTTTCTCAAATGCAGCTACCGTGGCTGCATGCAGGCACCAGGGGCTTTTCTTGTGGCCACAGTCTCCTGTGCTGTGATGGGGAGGGGTGAGGAGGACAAAGTAGCACCTCTTCCCCCTCTCTGTTGCTCCTGGATGCACCACCTTGGTGTTGGTTACAGGGGCCACCAGCTGGGGCTCGGCCCTGCCCCCATCTGGAGACACTTGAGACACAAGGCTGCAGCTGCAGGCAGATGGCGAGTTCCCCACCTCCACAGGGGCGGTGGGGCCCAGGCTTCGGGCTTCAGCCCTGTGGTGGCAGGCTCTGGCTGTGGGGCTTCGGGCTCCATCCCTGGGCCCTGTCCTCTTGCCGTGAGTCTTTGTGCTCTGGCTGCAGGGCTTCAGGCTCTAGCCCCCGGCTGCTTCCCCGACCCTCCATCCAGGGCTTAATTTGTCCCCAGCCTTGCCAGGGCTGAGTACGTCTGCTGTGAAAAGTGATACTTGTCTGGTTGTTCAAATCACTTTTCACAACAGACTTACTAGCTAGCAATAAATAAATTACAATGATTTGGATGTGTATAGGTGCATATTTTAGTTGGTTTTCCTCAAGCTAATTAAGTATTTTAGGAAAAAGTGTGTGAGCAGCCACCAAAAATGTGCCCTGAGAACCCCTAGGGCACCACCGTCTCCCCATAAGCCCAGCCAATTCAGACAAAAATTCACAAACCCTCACTTCACTCAGCTCTGCCCCATTCTTTCTTTAATTGCAGGAGAATCCCAGTTTAGAGCAGTTAGCTGATGGCCAAACGTAAGTTCCACAGGCTCTGTAGCCTCTAAGGGTGATAAACGTTCTCCCTGCAGCCAATCCATAAAACACACTGTGGGGAAGAAACAATCATAAAGGGCTTCCCAAGTAAGTAAACCTGGAGTAGCACTCTCCTATAACCAAGGTGATACAGGGAGCAGAGCACAGCCCACACATTAGACACAATTCTTGGTCCTGCATCAATCAGCTCCGAGTCCAAAGGGTTGTTTTTAACTCCTCTCTGCTTGGCTAAGCTCTCAGAGGAAGACTCGGGTTTGACCTGCAAGGTACGTTGCCCACAATGAAAATTTCCTACACTACTGAGAGTGTCTGGTAACTACCACACTCTGTTCTGGAAATTTCGGAGTTGACCTGCCCAGCAGCCCTGCTCTCTGAACTTGTGCGAATGCACAGAATATCCAACTAATATTCATGTCTCCTCCCTTCTGCTTCTCTGAAAGTCAAATGCTGCACTATCATAGGCATGGGAAGTAGGGGTGCAGGGGAGGTATTATGTGGGGCCACTGGCCATGCACCTGGGGTTCCACTCCCTAGCTCGGGTCCCGGGGCTGGCCCTGCACCCTGCTCCACAGCCGCTGGCTCTGCACCCAGGGCCCTGCTCCCGGGACTCCGCTCCCTGTCCCTGTACCCAGGGCTTGGGTCCTGACCACATTCCCTAGCTGCTGGCCCCACGCCACGCACTCTGCTTCCCAACCCCGCATGTGGGGCTCAAGTCCCAGCTCCACTCCCCGGCCCTGTGCCCAGGGTCTCACTCCCACACCTGGGTCTCTGCTCCTGGGGCCCTGGCCACTGACCCCACTTCCCGCTCCCAGGCCTCTGCTTCCAGGGTCCCATGCCTGGCCCCCCACTCCCAGGGCTGCACTCCCGGAGGCCCGCACCCGGCCCAATAGCTGGGGCTCTGCTCCTGGCCCCACATGTGGGGTCCCAGCTGCCATCCCCTTCCCAGGGCTCCGCTCCTGGCCCTATGCCCGCCCCCAGCTGTGGCCACAGCCTTGTCCCCCTTACCCCTGTCCAGGTCCTCGCCTCCCGGAGACACAGTCTCAGCTCGGGGGCATGGGGGGCGGACGGGGTAAGGGAGCTGGCTTTCACCACTAAATGTTCCAGCGCCACTGTGCACTACAAAGCATATAGGTTACACAGGCTTTTTAGTGGAGTTTGCTAGTACTGAAAGAGACCCTGTTGTCCCTTACATGGAGTTCCTGAGTATTGGTTGTCCTTAATCCTTCTTAAAGCCTTCAGCTGTGAACATCTTTAAAGATATTTTGACCTGGCTCCAATATGAACTTGGCTTCCTGTAATCCATGCAAGACTATTTGCAAACTTCACAAGCTCACAACTTTACAGAGTTCACAGCTATGGAGAAAATGTATCTTCAAGAAAGATTAATTGAAACTGGAACAGATGCCAAGAAGGCTATTAGGATGGTCAGTGGAAAAAAGCTTGGCCTGTTTAGCCTACCAATATGAAGATTGAGAAGTGATATGAATGCTCTCTACAAATACATCGGGGGTAAGCACCAGAAAGGGAGAAGAACTATTTGAGCTAAAGGCTGATATTGGTACAAGAATAAATGGATATATACTGCCATGAATAAATGTAAGCTGGAAATTAGACAATTTCTAGCCATCAGAGGAATGGAAAAACCTTCCAGTTAGAGTAGTGTGGGAAAACAACCTAACTAGCTTTAAGATGGAGCCTGATAAATTTATGAGAAGGATTATATGATGGCACTGCCTGTGATAGCAAGAAACTGGGCTTGATGATCCAGGCCGTCCCTTCCAGTCCTATGTCCCTACGTATCAAATTACTCCAAAAACTTACAATCACACTTTTCCAAGATGGTCAAGCCCATGTTTCACAGAAGCAGAATAATATCAAAATTATAGCTAATCCTTCCTTATAAACAAGAGTAAAATTTCTGGGCCAAACTGTGTTTGAGATATGAGGTGAAGGGAAAAATTAGGAAACTTCTGGAAACGTGAACAGCCCTCATTTTTACACTCTCATGCTTCTCAAATGCTTTGCCCAGTTAAGTTCAAACTTTCCAAAAATACCCTCCCCTGGGAAAATATCACGTGTTAAAATTAAGGCTTTGTGTAAAGCTAGAGGGGGCCCAAATAGTGCTTTTAAATGAAAACACAGGCCAAATTTATTAAATGCTGGTTGCATGAAGGCAAGCTCCTAAATTTATAGTTAGGAACCTAAAAAAAATATCCTGATTTTCAAGTATGCTGAGCATGCCCTAAATACAGTAAAGTCAGTGACAGCTGCAGGTGCTCAGCATTTCTCCTCATCAAGTGTAAATGTAAATTTAAGAGCCTAACTTTAGGCAACATGGTTAAAAGACTGAGCCTACGCATTAACCTTAACTGTGGAGAGATTACTGTGATCACGCAGAAAACGGTACATACTGTTCAGAAGTTCTTCTACTGAATGTTCACACAGAAGTGTCATCCATTCAGGATTGACAGCTAAAGATAGAAATGACATCCCTTTGAAATACGTCAGCCACAGGAATACAGTTAATAGTCTTCTTGATAATAAATTTGGCCACTGGACATTATGGTATTTCTGTCTAGCTTTCCTTTAAACACAGATTCTGACTCTTTTCCCGATACCTTTTAATGTAGTTAAGGAAATGCCTAACTATATACATCATTCATTCATGCTTACCCTGAAACAGCTTCCATATATTTGGGATAGGGTCTGATCCCAAACCCCTGAAGTTCATGGTCATTTTTCCATTGACTTTAATGGACTTTGAAGAAGGCCCAGAGTTTCCATATGCTATGTAATATATTAACAAAAGAGCTTGTGTCCTGGTACTAAGTTAAAAAAAAAAAAACAACACTCTTGTGTGTGAATTTAAATTCTCAAATCACTTTTTTCAATTTATTATGTATTTTGAAAGCTGCTCATAAATGTCCACCCTGTATATGTTTATTTTTCTATTGCTTCTGATAATTATCCCCAAAATATTATTATAAGTGACATGCTCGTGTAGACTTTGCCAAAAAAGTTTCAACATTCAGTTAACAAAAAGTTTAATCTTTCTCAAGTCATAGTAGATAGTACGTTCCAAATCTCTTATTTATGGAATATATTAGTTTTTCCAGGCTTTTCACTAGGGATTAGATTTTTCCAGCATTTTCAATCAATCAATCTCTCACACTCAAGACCCACACTTAAAGTCCATCTTTAATTATGAAGTTGAAGTAAACATCAAGTGATGCCAGGTCTGGAAAAATGGATGCAGTTCCATTCCTGCATTGTGCAAACAGGACAAGGGAGGCTGGGGGGTGAAATCACATCACTAACTTATTAGGTGTGCCAACAGAGTGACAAATTGTCAAAATTCGTACTCTGTGATCAGGAATTGCAACGGAAAAGAATGAAACGTTCCCTTTTTGATATTTAATTTACCAAAAATGACAGAACCAAGCAGAATGTATCATCATGATTATTATTAATCTCTATTACCTTAGAGCCTAGAGACAGTAACTTGGCTGGCCGCATCCTGTGAGGCACTTTGTGGTCTTGGAACATGTTAAAGGCAGCCTGCCTCAGTTTCCCCTTTCAGATTGTTCAATAAATTCAAAAACACTTTTGACCTTTCCCATCCCTTTTTGGTTTCTGCTTTATTAAAATAACAAACATTCAAAATAAAGTTTTCAAGTCCATCCAAAAGGCACAAAACAAATGTTGCTCTTCCTCCACCCAGGCCTTCCTGCCTGGGGACTTTTCTCCTTTGTCTGGCCACTCCCAGGCTCTAACCTGACTGGATTCTCAGCCCTAATGCTCACTCCTAGCAGACTTTAATCGCTGAGCATTTGAATCCCTCTTCCCCCTTCACTGCAGCCTCCTGCTGCTCTTTAGAGGGCAATCACCCTGAACTCTCTCAAAGTATGGTTCATTTTGTACTCAGAGTTGGCTAGCTCCAGCCCTTAAGGGGCAAGCCATTCTGTGATAGAGCCCAGTCATGGACCAGAACCCCATTGTACTCATTTCTGATGAGATACTTATTTATCAAATTGATGCACTGACAGTTGGTTCCCACTTAATCTTGGAAAGAATCAAAACGACTCCTAGTGCCACATAACTCAATATTTGTCTTTATTGTGTAATAAGTACTTCCCTCTGGTCCAGAATTGTTCAGTTTGTATTTAATTTAATAACAAAAATAGATTGGAATAAATGTTCTGGGGCTAGATCCACAAAGTCTACTTCCCTCAGCATTGCAAAGCCTAACTTTAGGCACCCTGTCAGCTAATAGAACCCACAATCCTGAGTTACGTGCCTAGGCTCCCTATACAATGCGCAGGAGAGTTAGGCACCCAACAATGGGATTCACTAAAGCCAGCAAGTTAAGCAGGAAAGCTGCCTAAATTAACCAATAGACTTAGTGGTTTAAGCCCCGCCCCTCTAAGGGACTGAAGCAACTTAATTCCAGGTCAAAGGGAGGTGCCTATGTCTACTGGAGTTAGCTCAGCGCTTTCTCAAGATGAACCAGAAGGCGGTGGTGGTATTGAACCCATGTCTTCTGCCTCCCACGAAAGTCCCCTATCCATGGGCTATGGCATGTTCTGGAACAGATTTCTCTCAGGCTATGTCTCCACTGCAAGCTAGGGATGTGAGTCCTCTGCTTGTGTACACACACACACACTCACGCTAGCCACGATAGCACTAGCGGAGGCACAGTTGAACAGTGCTGAGTACGTATTTGTCTGAAAGTGGTGGGCATGTACTCGGCACAGCTCAGTTGTGCCTCCCCTACCACGGCTCAATCATTCCTCCACTGCCCCTACCAGTGCTACTGTAAAGATTCCTTCCCCACTCTGAACTCCAGGGTACAGATGTGGGGACCTTCATGAGAGACCCCCTAAGCTTATTCTTACCAGTTTAGGTTAAAACTGCCCCAAGGCACAGATGTTTTTCTTACCTTGGGAACCAGCTAAGTTAAAAATCTGATACGCTGCCACCACCAAGTGATTTTAAACAAAGACTAGGGAAAGAGACCACTTGGAGCCGTCTTCCCCCAAAATATCCCCCCAAGCCCTACACCCTCTTTCCTGGGGAAGGCTTGATAATAATCCTGACCAACTGGTACAGGTGAACACAGACCCAAACCCTTGGATCTTAAGAACAATGAAAAAATCAATCAGGTTCTTGAAAGAAGAATTTTATTTAAAGAAAAGGTAAAAGAATCACCTCTGTAAAATCAGGATGGTAAATACTTTACAGGGTAATCAGATTCAAAACATAGATAATCCCTCTAGGCAAAACTTTAAGTTACAAAAAGACCCAAAAACAGGAATACACATTCCCTCCAGCACAGTGAATTTTACAAGCCAAAAAAATAAAAGAAAATCTAACACATTTTCTAGCTAGATTACTTACTAACTTTACAGGAGTTAGAAGGCTTGCAACCTTGATCTGTTCCTGGTGAAGGTATCACACAGACAGACAAATCCTTTGTCCCCCCTCCAGATTTGAAAGTATCTTGTCCCTTCATTGGTCATTTTGGGTGAGATGCCAGCGAGATTACTTTAATTTCTTAAAGTATTCTTCATCCTTTACAGATGAAAGGATTTTGCCTCTGGCCAGGATGGATTTTATAGCACTGTATACAGAAAGGTGGTTACCCTTTCCTTTATATTTATGACAGCTATTCCGGCTAAATTCCTATTTATTCTTGTGCTAGTGCAAATATGTGTATACAAGTAGGCAAATCACACCCCTAGACGTAGCCTCACTATCTTGTTCCACTTTTCATTAAATACTTAAATGTCTTCATCTGGTTTTACTCATAATTTATTCTTGTATTGTTTTATTACTGTTTTTATATTTCCTTTATTAGACAAATCTGTAAATAAAGGCCTGACTTTTTTCTCTCACTTTCCATTGTGTCAGGGGCAGGACCAGCTCTAGGCACCAGCAAAGCAAGCACGTGCTTGAGGCGGCATATTTCCAGGGGCGGCATTCCAGTCATCCTTTTTTTTCGGGGCAGTTGCGCTCTTGGAGCTGTGCCACTTAGACAGGGCGAGGGCGCTGTGCTCCCGGCTGCAGCAGGAAGGGAAAGCCGCAGCCCCGGGATGCTGAGCTGCCAGGGCCCAGCCGCTATCTGGGGAGGAGAGGGCAAGTCCTGCCAGGGAGCCGGGGCTGCGCCACCTCATCAGTGCACTGGCTACTGCACTGCCTTGTGCCACCTCTTATATTGAGGCTTCTCTGCGTGGCCGGGTGGGGGAGGGGGTAAAGCCCCTGCAGACGCTGGGAGAAGGTGACATCAGTCCCCCAGCTTCCAGTGCCACCTGTGAGCCCCAGCCCTACCTGAGGTTGGGGCGGCAAATATTTTGCTTGGGGCAGCAAAAAACCTAGAGCTGGCCCTGGTCGGGGGGTACTTGACACCTGCCTCTGCCCCGGGCCCCACTCCTTCCCTCAAGGCCCCACCTTTTCCCACCCCAGCTCCACCCCCACCCTGCCTCTTCCCACCCCATTTTTCCCCCCCGGCATGCTGCATCCTCACTATTCCTCCCCCAACCTCCTGCATGCCATGAAACAGCTGATTGTGGCCAACAGGAGGCATGGGGAAGGAGTGGGGAGACGTTGATCAGCAGATCCTGCTGGGAGGCAGAAGGTGCTGGGGAGAGGGGGAAGTGCTGATAGGGGGGCTGCCAGTGAGTGCTCAGCACCACCATATTTTCCCCATAGGTGCTCCAGCCCCAGAGCACCCACGGAGTCGGCACCTATGCACCAGAGTGTTATGTGGTGATAGGGGGAAAAAAAAAGTCACATACTCCTGACATTGATCAAATAAGGAAAATTTTATCACTAAATACTATAATCTAATAATAAAGCATTCTATCTCCTTCTCTGCTTCACTTTAAGGTATGTTTACACTTATGGCAGTATGTAGAGACATCACATTCCTCGCTAGTGTGGGTATAAATAGCAGTGTAGCCCATGAGAAACAGCTTAGGTAAGTAGAACAGACTAGAGAGCCCTACATGCCTGAACCCTAGCGCATATACCCTACACAGCTCTCTACACATCCAAACAGTGCATCCCATATCTACACTGCAATTTTTATCAATGCAGTGTCCTGTTTATAACATCTGTTAATCCTGTATTAATGTATATACCATATATATAAATGAAACCTTAGCAGGTGTGACCAAGTTTATTTTCCAGAATTTCCTTTATAATGTGCTATAGATACTATACACAACTAAATAAGATAAGCAAATACCTCAACAGTTTCTATAAAAATTTTCCCAAATAAAGTAACACCTGAATTTACTTTGACTGTGTCCATGTGCCTTTTGTGAATATTGTCACCAATGAGTTTACTAGCAAGAATGTTCAGCAAGTTTCAAGGAAATATTAGAGACTATTCATGGAAAACTAATTTTGAACACAAATGGAAACCTGATTTGAAAGTATTACACCTATCCAGTCAAGGAACTGAAACATACTATGCATCCTCTGGGTCCAATCCAAAGTAACCATCACAGCTTATATTTTTTATTTTAAAAATCAAGCCCTCACTAAGAATTGCTCAACGACAATCTAAAGACAGAGTTATTTGACCAATTATTTCAAACAAGTATATTTAAGAAAATTGATTTGTTTGTGGACTCGTCATGAACAGAAACCTAATAAGTAGGTCCAATAATTATACTTCACTCTCTGTCTTTATAGCACTTCACAATTGTTCAGTCTTAGAAAGCTTTCCTGAGGTAAGTATTATCACTACAATTTTACAAATAGGTATATTCAGTCAAAAGGCTTATTTAATTTGCTGTAGGCTATGGAAGAAGCAGGGTCAGCAATGGTATTAGAAGTCTTTAGCTCCCAGGTTGGCACACAAATCACTAGAACACAGTGAAAAGATAGGTTTAATATTCTTTAAAGCCTCATCCAAAACCTACGGAAGTCAACTGGAATCTTTCCAATGGAGTCTTAGTTGGAAAGCAGTTTGTGAAAAGTAGCGTTAGCCATACAAAATGGAGAAAGCTGGAGTACCTCCAGTATAAGAAACTGCTTGGCCTGGTTGTCAGAGAAACATACAGTATATGTGCTTCATAGTCCACCAGCCAAGTTTGTTGAGACCAAAAACAATGGGGTTATTTAGGAAGCAATTACAAGCAGTTCTGTGGGAAATATCGACATAGGGATAAAATCTATGGGCAACATGCCAAATGACCTTCTGGATCCTAATACTTGTTGCTATGCTCTCTTTCTGGAGGCAACAACAAGGTGTTGGGGTGGGGATACACAGAATATGTTTTAGCTTTACTGACTGCAGTAAATATGAGCATGAAACATTAAATGATGATGTAAACAAATGACAGGAAAATTATCAAATGTACTCTCTACGTTGGCTATTTTAGTTAAGTGTGGGTTTTTTGTTTTTTTTACTTCTGGTAGGGCTAGGCTGTGATTGGGCCCACAAATAGGGTTGCCAGATGTTCAGTTTTCAAGGGACCCTGGTGGCCATAGGTGCTGTCTCTGTGGGTGCTGCGGGGCTGCAGCACCCACGGGGAAAAATTTGCAGGTGCTCTGCACCCACTCGCAGCCAAGTGCTGCTGCTGCAATTTGAACTCCTACAGAGTGAATTCTGACTCAGCCAAAGCTCCTAGTCAGGAAGTAGCTATAAGAGAACTCCTCTGAACCCCCAGAACATGGGCCCTGGCTTACAGTCACACTGTAGCCTCTTACAATAGAAATGTTTATCCCAGTAAATTCTTAATGTTATTTTGGACCTTATCAAACTTCTTTAAAAAAAACTTTTCAAATCGCTGATTAAAATATCTTGAGGGCCTTTTGAAAAAAGCAGAGAGAGGGGCTTACAACATAAAAACTAGATTTTGAATATCCCAAATTTGCTCAGAGGGATAGGTTCAGGCGTCTCAAAAAATGTAAGGTATACAAATTATTTTGAACTATTCATGTTTGGAAAATTAAAATAAATTTACCTTCCAGGTACATCTTGCTGATGACATGATGTTGGACTCAGCTACCAAGGACCATTGAATAGAGTCACTGCAGTAAACGCGATTTGGTAGATGAAGTTTACTGACCAATATGTAGCTCACTAACCAAAAATGACAGGAATTTATTCTAACTGAGAGCACTGTGAAGAACACAGAGATTAGATGAAGTTGGGACTCTAGGGAGGATTAGAAAAAAATCTACTAAAAAGATTTGCATGGTTATTGATAGATTTTAAGAAAAGAAAAGAAAAGAAAAGAAAAAAACAATAAAACAGATCTTGAGGTGGATCTATAAGGTTGTATTGCAAAGATCTGTAGAAAATAAATTGTCCTTAAGTCAGACACTTTTGAGTCCTAATTAGGGTGACCTGGAATCTGTTTTTTGACTGGAACACCTGGTCAAAAAGGGACCCTGGCGGCTCCGGTCAGCACTTCGGACAGGGCCATTAAAAGTCCAGTTGGTGCTTCGAAACTAAGGCAGGCTAGTTCCTACCTGTTCTGGCTCCGCGCTGCACCCCAGAAGTGGCCAGCAGGTCTGGCTCCTGGAGCGGGCGGGGGGGGGGCACAGGGCTCCACGCACAGCCCCCACCCTGAGCATTGGCTCCGCACTCCCATTGGCTGAGAACTGCAGCCAATGGGAGCTGCAGAGACGGTGTCTGTGGGCAAAAGCAGCGCGCAGAGCTGCCTGTACACCTTTACTGAGGAGCCGAACCTGCTGGCTGCTTCTGCAGCTCAGCGTGGAGCCAGGACAGGCAGGGAGCCTGCCTTAACCCCGCTGCACCACCGACCAGGAGCTGCCAGAGGTAAGCCCATGCCCCAACCCCAAATCCCAACCTGAGCCCCCCCAACACAGAACCCATTCCTACACCCCAAACCCCTCATTCCTGGCCCCACCCCAGAGCCTGCACCCCCAACGAGAGCCTTTACCCCCTCTTGCACCCTAACCCCCTGCCCCAGCCCAGTAAAAGCAACTGAGGGTGGGCAAGAGCAGCCACTGAGGGAGGAGGAATGTAGTGAGTGGGGGGGCAGGGCCTTGGGGAAGTGGCGGGGTTAGGGTGCTTGGGTTTTGTGCGATTAGGAAGTTAGCAACCCTAGTCCTAATATATATATATACATACATACACACACACAAAGAATTTGGTAATGAGAAGCTCTTACAAAGATGCAACAAAATGCAAATAAAAATAGTTTGGGGTTTTAAATTGTGAGCTACATTTAGCCAGATCAGAAAAAATGTTTGGGATTTTCATAAATATTAGTCCAGTTCTTAAGAGACACAAATACGCCATTTTATTGTCATGTTTGGCTTTGTCGCATATTGGAAACTTTTATGCAACCCCAACAACTCTGAGAAACTTCACTAGTCTGAATGAAGTGGCAACCACAGCTATTAAATCCACCTTTCTTTATTTATTTTAAAGATAGGACTGAATAACAAAACCTTTCATTTAAAGCACTTCTCCACAACCAGAAACATGTATATATGTACACATATGGAAGGAGAGAGAAGAGGAGGGACTATACTCAAACCACAAGCAATATTTCTGCATCAGGTTTTTAATTCCAAACTAAACATTGAGGATCTTCAGCAATGCAAGATCTATTCTCTGTCGGATGCCTGCACATAGCTACTAATATTAAAAAGGAGAAATATGTTTTGTGGCTGCCCGTGTTTCCATGGACTACCAGCGCCATAAACTTCTAACACATTTCTGTAACAACTCTCAATGTTGCTGTAACAAGAGCCAGGCAGTATTGGCATATGCAAATAGCAACTCATATGAATGTTAATTTTAAAGACAAAAGAAAAAGGACATCTGGAGAAACACAAAAGAAATTCAAAGCTTTCAACTAAAATGTAGATGGAGATGCAGGTCAAGATATAACAAACGAGGGCTCATCAAGAAAGTAATTACAGGCAGGCCCTACTTTGCGTAACTGTTGGAGGACCCTTCAATTTCTCTGCTCTTATTACTTTATAGCCGATACACTGCAATACTTTTGCTACGTGAACTCATCTATTTTTTCCATACATAATCAACGAAGTAATTCAAGGATATAACATAGTTAGATTTAAGTACTAATATAGACCATTCCAATGAGGAGTTAAAGAAATAACTTTACTTTTCTAAGATACTGAAAGATTCCAAAAGAGACATTTTCATGAAGGGGCAAATTTACTCTGAGTCTGCAATCAGCTTAGTAGACTGTTCTAAGACCTGGTCTTAGTAGGTGAGCTCCCTCAAAAGCCACTGATATCACTGGAAACTGAGGGCACTTAGCAACTCACAGGCTTGGACTTAATATTTCTAGGTTCCAAACAGATTTTTCCTTTTAGCATAATTTATTTAGACTTGAATCCATATACATTTCCATATTGTCGCAAGAATAAAATCCACTCAGCTGAAATGCCTCCTCCTCTCCCCTCCCTCCCAAAAAACCCCCATCCTTCCCAAATCTATGCCAGTTTACATTTTTCTACTAATACTGCTAGGTATCACTCAGCTCCACAATATAGCAAATCTTTTCACTTTCTTTATGCTCTGAGGCTGTGGATTTTTAATTCTTTCAAAAATGTTTTAAACATCAGCTCCTGTTTCAATTTTAATATCACATGGAATATACAAGTTCATGATTAGTATCCTATTATGCAATCAGAGGCAATCTTCCTCCAAAAAAGTATTTGAGATTTGAGAATAATATCTTGCATAAATTCTACTGGAGACTCATTTGCAATATTTTTTTAACAGTATAAGATTCCAAAGCCAGCCATACTGCTTAGATTTAAGGACACAAACACCTGCATTTTAGAAGTCATTTAAACACCATTCTTAATTTAGGATAAAGGTTTCAGCCTTAGAATATAATACAACATAATAAAGCAGATACACAAGAAATGTCTATCATATAAAAAGATGATTCACAGAAACAATACATTTGAAGTTTCATGTGCAACAAAAAGCGTATACAGTATTACAGTATCTGAGGTTAACCAATTAGCTCAAAGGATTAAAAAAAATGGGAAAATGACAAGATCCAATTATTATATAAAGAGCTGTCCTTTTTTACATTTTCAAACTAGGCATCAGGGCCAGGACAATTCTGCCATCTTCTGGAAAAGGAGAATAAACTATAAAATATTAGCAAACTATTTTAAGGCAATGGTACCTATTTGATAGCAAATCATTTTTAAAAAAAGGAGTTTAAAGTAGTTTTGGGTATTACATCTGCCTCTAAGTCCCCCTACCAATTCCTGGGATTTTACAATTATGGCTTCTATTTTTTTAAAGTATCTCTTATTTGCGGTGTTGGGTAAAAAGAGATATCCAAACAAGTGAAACTGGCAGCTACTTGTAAAAGTAAAAAATAGTGAATGTGACTATGCAAAAAGTGCTGTCAAATGTGCAAAAAAAAAAAACGAATCATTTTTGTCGCTAGTCTCTCAGATATAGTAAACTTCGGTGGTCCTTATAAAAACAATGTGTTAGAAAGACATCAGCCAGAAGAGTGATTTTTGTGTTAATGGTGTCTCTCTAAAATGCAAGGAAATATGAAAGTCATGAATGAGCAAATTTCTTTCGTTGGTCTTTAGATCCAGCCCTTACAAATGTAAAACCATGGAGCTAGTGACATAATAAATAAAACAAAACAACAACAACAACAACAATAATAAATACCCAGCTCAGTACTTTATTTCAGCAGATCTCAAAGCACTTTATAAAGGAGGGCACTACCATTATCCCCATTTTACAGATGGGGAAACTGATGCACAGAGAGGTAAAGTAATTTGCTCAAGGTCATCCAGCAGGCTAGTAGAAAAGCCAGAATAGACGGAGTAGATCTGGAACAGAGATGTTAATCTGTCTGTCACCCCTCCACACACAGAAATGGACAGAACAATTGATCCCACTGTGTTTGAGATATTTAAATGTATTTCATATATTGTGCAGTATAACACATAATCCAATATGCATGTTGCAGTGTCTTTCATACTAGTGAATGCACTACACACACATATTATATATATATATATATATATATATATATATATATATATATATATATATATATAGTCCCATATAAACTATTACTTTACCCCATTCTCTCGCTTTCCTGTGGTTTTCCTTTTGATATTGCTGCTATGTGGTATACACCCACTAAAGATGGACAATTCATCCATATGCTAACTTTTTCTACTTTTATTTGGATCAGACAATATGGGAAAATATGCTAACCATTGGACACATAGATAGTGTGTGGTCCATCATGGTATGAAAAGATTGGTGAAAAATATTATTCCACTGCAAAAACACCAAAGAGGAGGATTCCCACCCTGTCTGTGTTTGAATAGCTTTATGAGTAATACAATTAAATAGGGCATCTGGAAGAAAGAACAAGTCTGACAATTACAATGAGTCAAAATAAGGAATTTTTTCAGTTCTGTGAAAATTTTGAAAAGTCAGAAAAAATTGTTTTGGGTCAAACAAAATGTTTTGTTCAACCTGAAATAAAATGTTTCCGTTCAATTTTGAGTAAAACATTTTGATTATTCAGAATTTTGTTTTGTTTCTAAAGAATTAGATGAAACCAAATTGAATTCACAAAACATTTTGGTGTCGCCAAATCTGATTTTTTCCACCAAAAAGTTTGAGTTGAAAATTTTCACCCAGTTCTCTTGTCATCCAGTTGCTAAGATGCTAATATATTAAAAGCTCAGATCAATGAACAGCAACACTGGAGGAAATCACTGTCCAACACTGATTACAGTCCAACAGCGATTACAACTGTTCATAGATATATAGATTCTAAGGCCAGAAGGGACCATTATGAGTATCTAGTGTGACCTTCTGCATAACCCAGGCCAATGCACCCAAAATAATTCATACAGCAGCTTTTTTAGAAAAACATCTAATTTGACTTTAAAATTGTCAGTGATGGAGCTTCCACCACAGCCCTTGGGAAAATATCCTACAGAGAAATACAAACTGAAATAGAGAATTCAATAAAACATGACATTTCTGAAAACATGTCTGGGGACAGAGACATCAGAAATAGGGCTGTATGAAAATGAGAGGTCATTCCTGGGGAAAGCTGCCTTCTGATGTAACAAAAACCATGAACACTTAAGGTTAAACCACCAAATGTTTTGAATTTCTCCGGCCTAAACAATTAATTTGGGCATCACTTGCTGAAAGATATTCTGTGTTCTTTGCTATAATGATAGGAACCATTAGGACCTGTTTTCTGTCTTTTTCTGACACTGCTGATCAATAAATTTTGTAATATGGTCAGCATTTTTAAGGGAATGCAGTCCCATAGACAGAGATTTTAGAGACTGGGACTCCTGAAATCTGGGCTCTATTCCTGGTTCTCACATTGACTCAGTTGGGTAGGTCCAATAAAAGATATTACCTCACCCACCTTGTTTTCTCTAATATTTTGGGACCAACATGGCTACAACAACCCAGCAAATAACTCTCTGTGCCTCAGTTATAAAATGGGGATAATAATGATTACGGCATCTTTGTAACAAGCTTTGAAATAGAGATGAAGAACACTATAGAAAAGCGAAGTGCAATTTTTATAGCCAGCCCTATTCTGACATCTTGGCCCCTAAAATTCTCCAGTTGATCTCTGTGTGTAGCAAAATTGCAATCTAACAGGTGAAACACTAAGGGTCTAATTTTCAAAGATGAGCACCTGCAGCTTCAAAGTGCTTCCTTTGGAGTTGTGGATGCTCAGCACATCTGAAAAATCATAGCCTAGATAAATACCGGAGTATGCTACACCCGTTCCTGCCATAACAGTACAAATTCTGTTAAAAATGTATTGTGAAATTTCTGATAAAAAAGAAAGTTATATAAAACTATGGAGAAGAGCTGAGTTGTACTACAACCATCTTAGCAATGTTTGAACTGATCTCTCAACTGCATGAAAGGCTTCTCATGAGCAAAACATCTTAACAACTGACTCTTATGTCTCCCTTTTTACAGCCACTTTGCATGATCACTTTCTTTCTCAGAATAACTTTTTCTGATCTTTTCTTATTTTTTTTCTACTCCAGCGCTGCTCAGATTTTAACAAAGACTTACAGTGTGGCTGGATAATTTTTGGTCAGTGTCACTCAAAAAAATTGGTTAAACACTGATTAACACATTATCATGGGCTTGTTAAAGCCTAGTCAGCTAATGATTGCAGCAATTAGGTCCATCTGCCTACGTGCAGTTTTGAATGGGAGTTGGCACTTCTCTCCGTGTGAATAGCAGAAATAGGCAGCACGCACACAGTCTAATGAGTTTAAAAGAGGAATATGCTTATTTAAGATCACAGTTTAAATAATGTGACAATATTTCTGAAGTACCCATAGAAATGCTGTCTTACATGGAAATGGTTTGATGCTTATTATATATAAGAATATATATTCTCCCACAAATTAAAAAACTTCATTAGCTTCAGGTTTAGGTTGCTCAAATGCATTTTCTGTTAATGCAGTCAAACAAACCATCCGCTAAAATAACTGCAACATCCACTTCTGTATACCTCACCACACAAACACTCTTTAAGGGGCATATGTTATCCCTCATGCAAGACACAGGTACGTGCGGCAGATATTAGGAAATACCAAATGCACCAAAGACAATATAGCCTACAGCGGTGGTTCCCAAACTTGTTCCGCCACTTGTGAAGGGAAAGCCCCTGGTGGGCCGGGCCAGGAACCGGCGGCCAATATATCCCTCCACCCGTGCTGCTTCCAGCAGCTCCCATTGGCTTGGAGCAGCGAACCACGGCCACTGGGAGCCGCAATTGGCCGAACCTGTGGACGCGGCAGGTAAACAGGTTGCTGGTGAGTATTTGCTTCAGGCTGGTGGGCTGTCTGTAAGCGAGGACTGGCCTGTCTCCCAAGATCTATGAGAGTGAGGGATCATCTTTCAGGATAGGTTGTAGATCTTTGATAATGCGCTGGAGGGGTTTTAGTTGGGGGCTGAAGGTGATGGCTCGTGGCGTTCTGTTATTCTCTTTGTTGGGCCTGTCCTGTAGTAGGTGACTTCTGGGTACTCTTCTGGCTCTGTCAATCTGTTTTTTCACTTCAGTAGGTGAGTATTGTAGTTTTAAGAATGCTTGATAGAGATCTAGTAGGTGGTGGAACCATACACCATACAACAAAAACATTAACCCAAGAACCTATCCTTGCCACAAAGCCCGATGCCAACTCTGTCCACATAGCTATTCAAGTGACACCATCATATGACCTAATCACATCAGCCACACCATCAGGGGCTCATTCCCTGGCACATCTACCAATGTGATATATGCCATCATGTGCCAGCTATGCCCCTCTGCCACGTACATTGGCCAAACTGGACGGTCTCTATGCAAAAGAATAAATGGACACAAATGTGACATCAGGAATCATAATATTCACAAACTAGTAAGTGAACACTTCAACCTCTCTAATCACTCAGTGACCAACTTAAAGGTGGCAATTTTGCAACAGAAAAGCTTCAAAAACAGACTGCAATGAGAAGCTGCTGAACTTGAATTAATATGCAAACTAGATACCATTAACTTAGGTTTGAACAGAGACTGGGAATGGCTCGGTCATTGCACTAGTTGAATCTATTTCCCCATGTTAAGTATCCTCACACCTTCCTGTCAACTGTCCGAAATGGGCCATCTTGATTATCACTTCAAAAGTTTTTTTCCCCTGTTGATAATAGCTTCTCTTAATTAATTAGCCTCTTACAGTTGGTATGGTGAATATTTGCTTCAGGTTGCGGGGCTCTCTGTAAGTGAGGACTGGCCTGTCTCCCAAGATCTATGAGAGTGAGGGATCCACCATTTAATGTTCTCTGTATGTATAAATATCTTTGTACTATATGTTCCATTCTATGCATCTGATGAAGTGGGCTGTAGCCCACGAAAGCTTATGCTCAAATAAATTTGTTAGTCGCTAGTACTCTTGTTCTTTTTGCTGATACAGACTAACACGGCTGCTACTCTGAAACTTGAGTCTATTATGTTCTCAAGTACTCATCCTGTGTGGCTGCTTGGGAGAGGGGGATTTGAAGGCTGAGGGGACGTTTTACTGGTTATATGGGTATAGTTAGATCAGCGGTTCTCAACCTGCTGCCGCAGGCCGCTTGTGGTCCAATCAGCACTGAGCTTTGGCCCATGTGACATCTTCAGTGCCGTACAGGTAGTATTGGAAGCTGCCCACAATGGTAAATAGGCTGAGAACCACCGAGTTAGACAGTTATACTGGTATAGGCCCCACTTATAGTCATTTGCAGCACGTCTGATCACTCTGCATATGACTGAGCTTTGCACACAGAGACATGGAATGTTAAAACCAGAGATCTGGATTGCTGGATGACATGAGATGGGCACGGGCTATGTTTGAAGCTTGTTCTTGCCACCTAGAGGTGACGCTGCAGTTCTGTAAAGGAATTGTCCAGAGTGCCTTGTGCTAAGATGGAAATAGAACCTACATCTCCCAAGTCCCCATTTACTAATAGACCTTTCTGTCTCTCTGACTTTTTAGCGGCTATTCCCTGGTTATTAGTCCCGGTTTAGCTCTGCTTCACAGTTATCTAAGTCTGTTTACTGTATCTGCGTTACCTGTTAGTCAGCAAGTACCTGTAGCCTTATCTCTGCCAGATGGACTAAAGGTTTGTTTATCTTCTTGATACAGGACCACATCCTGATTGACTGGGTCTGGCTATTCTGAGGCAGCAGCTCAACCTTCCCACAGCTCAGCCTATTCCCCCTTCCCTATCTTAGGGTTTTGTTTATTTCTCCATTTGCTGTTCCCTACTTGTCTGTGAGAATGGGGGCACTTATCAGTCCTTACACCTCTTTTCTCTGTCCACTCCTCTCCCCATCTTTCTCCTCAGATCTGCTTTTCCACCCCCCTCCACACCTCCCTTCCCTCTTCTCTTCTAACCCATTCTACCTGCCCCCCTCCTCTCTAAGCTTCTCTTTGTCATTACTACTTTATTCTACCCCCTTCTCTTTGACCCAGGTCTCCTTATGTTCTTCTTCCACCTCATCTCTTCTATCTTCTGTCTGGCTCATCCCCCATTATCTTTCTTCCCCCCTCCCACCTCATTCCTGACCTGGCCTTCTCTCTGCTTTGCCCCTATATATACTGTAACATCCGTCTCCCCAAAATTCTGTATCTTAGAGGTTGGGGGAGGGAATCAAAGCTCACAGAGAGACAGTGTTGTCCAGCAGATCAGACACTTGAGTTGTATTCCTGGTTTGGCCACTGGCCGTCTGTGTGACCATGTGCAAGTCACTTTGCCTCTCTGTCCCTTGGTCTCCCCTTCCACTGGTTGTCTTTCCTGTCGATGTAGACTGGGAACTCTGAGCAAGGGACTCTCTCTCATTGTGAGTATAGTATGGAAGTATACACAGACCACCTAGTGCACTTGGACCATGATCGTGGCTGGAGCCACAAGGCACTACCATAGAACAAATAAATAATACTCCTCCCCCAAAGAAATAAATAAAAGTATGTGGCTGTACAGGGGCCCCTCCACACAAAAATTTCAGTGCAAGAACGGTGCAGAATCCCCAGGTAGCCAGTTATACTGACTTTCCAACAATTTTCTACAGTCGGAGCAAGGGCCAGAATGATGTCTATCAAATATTTTTTCAGCCAACCAAACTGCTTCTATAACTTTACTTGAACCAGCTCGCAATGGAGTTTGTGGGAGTCTCTTAATCAACTCCAGGATTGGGTCCACCAGGCTGGTGGGAACTGGGATGTTAAAAAGTCTCACTTCCCTTGGGTGTCCCAGAGCATTAAATTCTCATATTAAAGTTTTACCCAAAGAAAGCACTTCCATATAGGGAACATGATGCAACCAGAAAATCAACTAGCTTCTTCAAATCTCAGAAAAATATACTATTTGGAAGATGCCTAATAAAATAAAGATAGAACTTTCAGAACACATTCTACTGTGAAATATGCCACAGATGTTCAAACATACAGGAGAAAAATAGTGAACTGTGTCCTGTAAATAAAATGTGATCTTGCCTGACCTCCTGAATAACAGGCCAAAGAACAAATTTCTGGACCAGAAGTGATAAAAGGATTAACCTTTAATAAGCCATAAAAATTCCATATGTGAACCAAAGTGAGTTGAAATAGAGTTTATGTGCAACCTTTCTAGATGGGGGGTGGGAAACACTCATATCTGGAGCTAACACGAATAATAATATACTGTAAGGTATATCCTGCAGTATCTGGATTATTTGTAAAAAGAAAAGGAGTACTTGTGGCACCTTAGAGACTAACAAATTTATTAGAGCATAAGCTTTCGTGAGCTACAGCTCACTTCATCAGATGCATTTGGTGGAAAAAACAGAGGGGAGATTTATATACACACACACAGAGAACATGAAACAATGGGTTTATCATACACACTTTAAGGAGAGTGATCACTTAAGATAAGCCATCACCAGCAGCGAGGGGGGGGGGGAGGAAAACCTTTCATGGTGACAAGCAAGGTAGGCTAATTCCAGCAGTTAACAAGAATATCAGAGGAACAGTGGGGGGTGGGGTGAGAGGGAGAAATACCATGGGGAAATAGTTTTACTTTGTGTAATGACTCATCCATTCCCAGTCTCTATTCAAGCCTAAGTTAATTGTATCCAGTTTGCAAATTAATTCCAATTCAGCACCCATCAACCTCAGCCTGGACCAGTCCACACAAGAGATCCACTTCCTGGACACTACGGTGCTAATAAGCGATGGTCACATAAACACCACCCTATATCGGAAACCTACTGACCGCTATTCCTACCTACATGCCTCTAGCTTTCATCCAGATCATACCACTCGATCCATTGTCTACAGCCAAGCGCTACGATATTACCGCATTTGCTCCAACCCCTCAGACAGAGACAAACACCTACAAGATCTCTATCATGCATTCCTGCAACTACAATACCCACCTGCTGAAGTGAAGAAACAGATTGACAGAGCCAGAAGAGTACCCAGAAGTCACCTACTACAGGACAGGCCCAACAAAGAAAACAACAGAACGCCACTAGCCATCACCTTCAGCCCCCAACTAAAACCTCTCGAACGCATCATCAAGGATCTACAACCTATCCTGAAGGACGACCCATCACTCTCACAGATCTTGGGAGACAGACCACTCCTTGCTTACAGACAGCCCCCCAATCTGAAGCAAATACTCACCAGCAACCACACACCACACAACAGAACCACTAACCCAGGAACCTATCCTTGCAACAAAGCCCGTTGCCAACTCTGTCCACATATCTATTCAGGGGATACCATCATAGGGCCTAATCACATCAGCCACACTATCAGAGGCTTGTTCACCTGCGCATCTACCAATGTGATATATGCCATCATGTGCCAGCAATGCCCCTCTGCCATGTACATTGGCCAAACTGGACAGTCTCTACGTAAAAGAATGAATGGACACAAATCAGACGTCAAGAATTATAACATTCAAAAACCAGTTGGAGAACACTTCAATCTCTCTGGTCACTCGATCACAGACCTAAGAGTGGCTATCCTTCAACAAAAAAGCTTCAAAAACAGACTCCAATGAGAGACTGCTGAATTGGAATTAATTTGCAAACTGGATACAATTAACTTAGGCTTGAATAGAGACTGGGAATGGATGAGTCATTACACAAAGTAAAACTATTTCCCCATGGTATTTCTCCCTCCCACCCCACCCCACCCCCCACTGTTCCTCTGATATTCTTGTTAACTGCTGGAATTAGCCTACCTTGCTTGTCACCATGAAAGGTTTTCCTCCACACACACACCCCCCGCTGCTGGTGATGGCTTATCTTAAGTGATCACTCTCTTTACAGTGTGTATGATAAACCCATTGTTTCATGTTCTCTGTGTGTGTGTGTATATAAATCTCCCCTCTGTTTTTTCCACCAAATGCATCCGATGAAGTGAGCTGTAGCTCACGAAAGCTTATGCTCTAATAAATTTGTTAGGTCTCTAAGGTGCCACAAGTACTCCTTTTCTTTTTGCGAATACAGACTAACACGGCTGCTACTCTGAAACCTGGATTATTTGTAATACTGAAACACTAATGCAAAGCTTCCAAACAGAAGCAACTATTGCATTTGCCCAATGTATCAGAACAACGTATTTAATAAAAATAAGTTGGGCAACACATATATAATCAAGGCACAAAGATTTCTATCGTGGAAGCACAAGGTGACAATTTTAGTAAGGCAGGCCACAACTTTTTAGATTCTACCCTGATGAAGAGTTCACACGGCTAGCTCTGTTATACCATGGACAATTCATTTCTACACTTGCATGCCTTGTGTATTCAATTCTACGCTTGCATGCCTTTTTAGTCCTCCATGCAAAAATGCACTAAATTATTGAATTGAGCTAATGTTTCCATATAGGTCCCCAAACTATGAGGTGTGCCCCCTAGGGTGGTATGGAGGAAATTTGGGGGGGGCACGCAGTCCCACTCCACTCCAACCCCACTCCACTCCAGACCAGCTCTGCCTCCAACCCCGTTCAGCCCCCCTGCCCCTGTTCTGCTCTGCCTCCAGGCCCAGCTCTGCCCTCACTCCTTTTCCTCCTTCTGCTGCGCCTCCAGCCCCAGCTCCACTCCACTCCTGCTCCAGCCCCAGCTCAGCTGTGCCCTCATTCACTTTCCATCCCCAGACCAGCTCCACCTTTTGCACAGGCACCGACTTTCTGATTTCCCTGGGGCTGCTTGACTCTCGCTCCTCCTCAGGCCATGCCCCCACTCCTTTCCTTCTCTCAAAGCCCCATTCCCATCCTATCTCTTCCTGCCCCCTTCCATTCCCTCCCTCAAGTGTACCCTGTCCTCGTTCCACTCTTCCTGCCCCTCCCCCTCAGCCCCCAGCACCTCCCACTCGCTGCTGAACAGCTGATCAGCAGTGGGCAGGAGGTGCTGGGGAGGGGGAGGAACTGATCGGTGGGGCCCACCAGTGGGTGCTGAGCACCTACTTTTTTTTTCTAGTGGGAGCACTGGAGCGCCCACAGAGTCAGCACCTATCCCTCTATCCCCAGCTCCTTCCCAGTTCTGCCTCTAGCTCCATCTTCATCCTCAGCTCAAACTCCACTGCTGAGGAAACTTTGGCTGTGCAGTAATGGAGGGAGGATGAAGACAGATTCATTATTGGTAGGTGCGGGGGGCACAACTAGAAAAGTTTGAGCACCACTGCCAGATAGCTATAATCTGATTGATTTTGCCTGCATGTGTGAAGTTCTAGTAGATGCATGGTATCAGAACGCAAACCTCAAGGAACTATGTTAAACATCTATAGTCACTTATCCTAATCATCTGCCAGAAATGTACACAATGCCCCATTTTAATAATGATTGAATCATTGAGTTGCACAAAGAGAGATGTTCCTGTCTTTACTTACATAATCAGAAGTCCCCATTAAAACCTTATATGTTCTGTTCTACACCTGCATGCCTTTTTTTGACTAAATAGCATCCTCCATGCACTGTGCTACAGAAGAAAATGGCATCTTCCATGAGCATTCGGGGGGCCAGACAGAATCGTCTCACAGGCCGCCAATTGGATGATATTGTAATTCTGGAGCAGGCAATACATGCGTGGCATATATAGACAGCATGCCCCATAAAAGACCAAAGTATTTAAGTCTACAATAAAGAACACTGTCCCATCAAGAAACAACTTTTAAATATATTCTTGTAACAGGAGATATGCTTTTATCACTGGAAATTGCGACTGGTCACAAGTCACAATGTGTGGTTTCTTTTCTCTAATTCAGACTTCGATTCACCAAAGCATTGAAACACATATATAATCCTTTTTCTGTTCAGCAAAGCAATTAAGCATACACCAGAGTGTTATCAGCTCATGAGTTCATTGTGAATCTTGTGCTATTTGGTATGTTCCTTAAAGCCCCAGCACCTGGAGTCATGTGGTTATGTGAGAATCGATGCTTTCATTTTTAAGTAAGTTTCTAGCCTTTTATCTTTGGGGAGAAAAACTTGAAAATGTGACCCTTAAAGGCTCAGAAAACAGAAGGGAAAGACAAAGAAACCAAAACTTATTATTTTTTTAAATCTCATGTGGAAACACAGCTATGACGGTAACCCAAGGAAACACTTTTTCAGTGTTCAGCCAGTAATGTATACAAAAAGGTGTGATACTGAGAAATTTGCAGTCATGCTATATCATCACATGGGGTTAAGAGATGGATACTGATGCTGTCCATCCCATCTACCTGCCACATAGATCCATCCATCACCATGGTATTTGAACATTGTTACAGAAGCCTTTAAACAACAAAAGAAACATACTAACTTTATCGTTCCCCTAGCCGTTAGATTTGGAATTAAGTCTTTTGTGGACTTTAGCTAAATCATTCCTTTTTTTTCCTGTAATTCAGTATTGCTGACATCCAGCATTCAAAAAGCATGAGTCTGGCCACAAAAAATAATGAGATGACTTAGAAACCATGACATTTTAAAAATAATAATTTGGGGGTAATTTTTATTTACCTTCTTGTGGTAAGGCATTTTGGTTCACATTTTCAAGCTTTTGTTTACATCCCTGTTGGCTAGAATTTACTTTATTAACAATTAAAACGGAGATTCTCAGGTAATCATAAATCCAGGAGCTTTAAGAAAAATCCCAAATTACAAGAAACTCACAATAAAACCATGAGAGCTGGCCACCTTGATACTTTTCTGTGAAATAGCATTATGTCCAATTGTCACAGGGGGTGTCTCATTTAACTACACAAATCTCTATCCTGTTGATATATTTTTGGTATTCAGTGCAAACTTGGATAATACAATGCTTTGCTGTGCAACGTTGAGTTTTCAGTTGCATTTAGAACTGTTTAGTAAAGCATGCCATTGAAAATAAACCAGTGTCTGCTGCATAACATACTTGAGGTCTACTTGCCTTCAGATGTGCAAGATGGGATGTACCTGAATATTTAGCCTGCTAAAATGTTAAATTACAATTTCACCACCAGGTGGCAGTGTTTATTCATTCACACATCTTCCACTGGAACTCACCTCAGTATAGAGAACTAAGGAAAGGCTCCACACATCACTCTAGGTCCCTGGCTGTGTATTTAAAGAGGTCCTCCCACCATCTGTTTCTAGAAAGTACAGTCAGAGAGTGGCTCCTGCCTCCCATCCACATCTGCTCCCACTGCTGAGTGCTGTGGGGAAGAGGAATCTGACTCTCTCATCTCTGAAAAATGTCACACAGGAAGCCACCCAAAGACTTGGCGGCTCTCAGTAACCCCACACAGTTAAAAATCACAACAATTGGGACAGAAGGAGCATTGAAACAATCAATATCTATAAAGCAAAATTCTACCATATCATTTTTCCTGTTACATACACAAAACGTGTTTAGTCCAATGCACACACATACATCAACAGCTGGTTTGCAGTGAAGAACAGCAAGCACCACCATCCCTTATTTATACACTGTCAAATTTCATTCATTCAGCCAGTTGGGAACAGGTTCTATTGATCATCCCTTGACTGAGGCAATACTCCATTGACTTTAAAGGAAGTTGCCCCACAGCTCCTGATGGGACTAAATAAGGAAGTATTTACGACATTACACTTGATCCCTCTTCTTGCTCCTTCTTTTCCGTTGACTCCTGGGGGAGAAAGGTCCGGCTCAAAGATACAGAATAAGATGATGACACTTAAAACTTTTGTTTTCCTTGTTCTGCAGTCTGCAGAGCTCTAGTTACACTCCGCCTTCCCACAATCAGATGACAAGGTAATATAGGTCAAAGCAAGAGGAGCAAATTACATGGAGAGAGGAATGCAAACATTCACACTTATTTTATTCTGTTTTGCAGAAGGTAATAAAAGTTTGATCCAATACTATGCAGACCAGAAATGGAAACTATTTCACATGACCAAGGCCTTGGTACCAAAGGTTAATCCCCAAATCACACGATAGGGTCATCCTCTCCTTAACACACTGCTGATACACTCAGGTTTAGTTCAGAGTTTAAAAGTTAAACAGAAGCCTCAATTCAAGAGGACAATGAAGGTGTCTTGCATACAGTCCCATAAACAATGTTACTAGCATTCACAAATTTATCACAGATCTCACAGCATTTTTTGTTTTCCATTCAAGCCCCAGCTCCTGAAGTCAGGTGTTTACATGAGAAATTCAGCTTTTATTTAAAAAAAGAGTACCTTTATAATCCACATTCAGAGTCACATTTTCAAGCTGTTCTCCAGAACAAACACTCAAAAACCACAAGACAAATAAAAAGACATTTTGTTTTTTAATCTCCTGATTTTTAAGACGGTCTCATTATTTTCTGAGGCCTGACTCATGATTTTTGAATGCTTGGGATTGGCAGTATTGCATGAAGACAAAGTATAACAAATCACAAAAGTTGTGAACAATCAAAATCTTTTTTATTTTGTTCAATTTCCTGTTTCATAGAATCATAGAATCATAGAATATCAGGGTTGGAAGGGACCCCAGAAGGTCATCTAGTCCAACCCCCTGCTCAAAGCAGGACCAAGTCCCAGTTAAATCATCCCAGCCAGGGCTTTGTCAAGCCTGACCTTAAAAACCTCTAAGGAAGGAGATTCTACCACCTCCCTAGGTAACGCATTCCAGTGTTTCACCACCCTCTTAGTGAAAAAGTTTTTCCTAATATCCAATCTAAACCTCCCCCATTGCAACTTGAGACCATTACTCCTCGTTCTGTCATCTGCTACCATTGAGAACAGTCTAGAGCCATCCTCTTTGAAACCCCCTTTCAGGTAGTTGAAAGCAGCTATCAAATCCCCCCTCATTCTTCTCTTCTGCAGACTAAACAATCCCAGCTCCCTCAGCCTCTCCTCATAAGTCATGTGCTCTAGACCCCTAATCATTTTCGTTGCCCTTCGTTGTACTCTTTCCAATTTATCCACATCCTTCCTGTAGTGTGGGGCCCAAAACTGGACACAGTACTCCAGATGAGGCCTCACCAGTGTCGAATAGAGGGGAACGATCACGTCCCTCGATCTGCTCGCTATGCTCGTTTATATTCATATCCATGACAGTAATTTTAAAATGGATTTATAGGCCTTTTTCTGTGGTGCTGCTTACTGTACTGTATTAGCAACTTAAAAATATTAATGAATGTATCCTCACTACACCTCTGTGAAGCAGGATGGTAGTGTTATCACTATTTTACAGATGAGAATTAGACAGGTAGACTGAGGCCCTGAGTCTGCAAATAAGTTGCTTAACTAGACTACTGCAATTGAAATCAGTGGGGTTATTCATGGTAGTAAAGCTAAACATTGTACATAAATGTTTTCAGGATCAGGGCCTCAGTTATGGTCAGATTTTTAGAGATATTTAAGCATTGCTCTGCTCAGTGTTGCAACACCTAATAGATATGGAAGCCTAAGTACCACTGACTTTCAATGAGACTTAGGTGTCTATATCAGTGACATCTTGCAATGCTGAGAAGAACAATGTTCAAAAATATGAGCCTCAGAGATTTGCCCAAGGTCATGCAGGAAATTTAACTTGTGAAATTTGTGAGAGCCAGACATTGAGCTCAAATCTTCTGAGTTTCAGTCTAGTGGGTTAACAACATGATCTGCCTTCTTCTCTAAGGAAATGTTACTAGTTCAAATATAACAAGTGTTGTGAGCTTTCACAACTGAATTGCACTGCAGCATAGAACCCATTTGGAATATGTGTCCTTTCTCCTGACCCCTTCCCAAAAAATCCCATACTGCATCTCAGTCTGTGATGACTTAGACCTCAAGCCTGCAAACACTATAATGCTTAACTGTACTTACTGAGTAGGCCTTTTAAGTCAATGGGGTTATTCACATGAATAAAGTGCACATAGAAAAAGTTTGCTAGATCAGGGTCTTAGCATCAGGGAGCATCATATGTCTAATGTGCTAGCCAAATATATTTATAAGCAGAATTCTGCTCCTTTCAACATGTCATTCTACCAAGATAAAGTGTGTGACTCTAGCACAGAGTTTGTTATAGAAAAGGGATGTACATTATTATTAATTTCAGGGGACATAAACCACACTTCTCCTCCCTAGCCCCCACATTTTTCTGTGAAACACATGTGGGTGCTTCTTCCCAGAAACAACAATAAAAACAAAAGCAGATGTTGACAAGTTAATTAGAGAATACAAGTTCAAACACACCCAGAATGGGGCGTGAACAAATGCATAATGCACCACTATTGATCACTGAGCTCACATGCTGCTGGCTAGAAAATATCGAGAGCAATGACAAGAACAGCTTTCTGATTTTAGGTGGCCCAGTTTTGAGGAGAGACGCTGACACATCTTGGCCCTGATTTCCAAGAGTACACAGCCCCCAAATCCCCCAGTTGATATTCTAGTTGCACAGCACTTTCTGTACATCAGGCAACGGCTGTCAAAAGTTGGGACCCAAAATTTGAGGGACTCA
The DNA here is from genome assembly GCF_009764565.3 of Dermochelys coriacea. Lineage (NCBI taxonomy): Eukaryota > Metazoa > Chordata > Testudines > Dermochelyidae > Dermochelys > Dermochelys coriacea. The sequence goes on along the minus strand of NC_050069.1, from coordinate 169,471,789 downwards.
GTCAGCACGTTTGAAAATGTTGTCCTTAGTGACAATTCATGAGAATATATTTGTGTTATTAATCACATTGATCTTTATTACAATAGTGCCCAAACTCCAACCAAACCCCACTGTACTAGGCACTGTACAAACTAAAAGTCATAGATAGTCTCAGCCCCAAAGAACTTACAAATGAAATAAAACATCAGAAAAGGTGTAGCAAAATAAATAATCTTGTAAAAAAAAAAAAATCTCATTTCTTATCCTACAAATAAGAAGAGGCTAACTTAGGGTCCTCCTACACTGGTATCCTTTCTTCTTAACCAACCAATACCAGATGTGTCAATGGAGGGTGTAAAAATCCATACAATACATCCGAATGATCAAATTTCATACCACAGAGGAAATTTCTCGCTGGCCCCAATTGAATAGATTGGATTGTGCTCTTACACTTGAGCACTGATAACCCCAGTGATGTTATCCTGGCTACTAGATCAGTGCAGTAGAGTTTGTTTTCATATGAAATTTGCAATCATTTTTTGAAGATTGCTATGTTGTTCACTTAAATAATTTCCTGCAGGGGGATGTTCCATGTGTTAATTAAGTATAATCTAAAAAGGGAGTTCCCTTTTATATGTTTTAAATGTGTTGCCTTTAAATTCAATTAAGTGTCCTATGAATAAAGCAATCTCCCTCTTACCCTTATGTGGATTAAGCTGCATTTGATACAACCCAAAACTTCCATTTTGTGGGGAAATCCATCTGGGGCTATCCCGTGATCAAACAGGTGAAGCTCAAGCAAAGTACACTTCAGATTCATTACCAGTCATGGGATGAGGCCCAAGGAATGAACCTAATTTAACAGCTTCAGATGATAATAGTGCCTTTTATCACAACAGCCACTGAGCAGAAACATGGCAGCTTTTTATAAGAATCTGGCAGCATCACAAAGCAGCAGTGGAGAAGACTACCTTTCAAAAACTGGTATCACAGTCAGAAGAAGTTAGGTGGGGAGAATATAATCACCCAAACTGAAGTTTGGCCAGGGATAACACCCGATTTTTGCAGAAGTGCCATGACTACTTTAATGACCATCCACAGTAAAGAGCTCAGCTTCACATCTTATTTGAACATGGGAACCTCCAGCGTGGAAAGTTTCTTCAGACATCAGACAGCATTATGTAATACTGACGCTACACATAAAGCCACCACTACCCATTCTTCTAGTACTTTGGTTTTCATTCTAAGCCCCCACTTAGATTGTGAAAGCTGCCACATTTGAAGCCAAAGGTGGCAAGATCAGCACCTACTTCAGAATCACACACTTTGAACTTATTATAAATTGACAGTAGGCAGATATTATTGGACAACAATATCAATACAAGTCCTTAAAAGAGTTATTGATGCTAAGGCACTTCAGACACCCAGCTTTTTTCCAGAGGTTTTTCTTGCTCCAGCACCCCCCCACACACATAGGCAGGCATGCCACCTTCTGATGCCAGGGGAAAACATAATTGAAATCAAAAAACTTACTGACTAGAAGGAAGAAAGGTGCAGTTTGCAGCACTCTGCCAAAAAAAAAAATGGCCTCCTTAGGGGTGTAAAAGTCTGTGTCTCTGAGATTTAAAGGGTCAACTACAAAATGCTTGGCTCTCCCAGATTTAAAGGGCCAGGCGTCAGAAAAGTCTTTGCTGGGAAAGACCCTTATAAAATGCTAACAGTGGTGACTGGGAAGCTAAGGAGATTCTAATATGCCAGTTAAAAGGGCTTCACTTGTACTGCTGCTCCATTATCCTCACATTGTCCCTTCAGTCTCCTACGCTCTCTCATACACACTTAGCATGCCACTGCTCCATTCTCGCTGACACACTAGAACCCCTGCTACAGATGGCCAGAGAGCAACAATTCAATTTCATGACAACTTGTGAGATTTTGACATTTGTTTTGATTCTGCCCTGGAATGAAACCAAAACCTAACATTTTTACATAAGCAGAATTGTCAAAATGTCCATTTTCAGATTGAAACTTGAGCTCTTTGATAGGGGAATGTGCTTGTGTGCAGCCTTGTAGTTAGGCAAATAGCTGGGGATGTGGGAAACCCAGGTTCAAGTCCTGGATATGCCTGATTCAGAGCAAAGTTCTCCATTCCAGATCACTCTGAATGAGACAGAGTAGGGACTAGACTATGGGTCTCCCGCATCCCCACTTCATGGCCTAACCATTGGGCTGTAGAACATAAGACCATATATTTTTGGTCTCAAAAAAAAAAAGAAGAGTGAAATCAGAACTCCTGATTGATACCATCAGAATGGGCCTGTGGCCCAGCCCTTAAATGGACTGGCTCCCTGGGCAAATTCCAGGCTGTCTTCTGGGAGGTGGCCCTTCCCATGCTCCACCCCAAGGCCCCGCTCCCGCTTGGCCTCTTCCCCCAAAGCCCCACCCACGCTGCTCCTCTTCCCCCAAGGCCCCGCCCTTGCTCCACATCTTCCTACCCCTGCTCCGTCCCTCCCTTGAGCCCCCTCACCTGCTGCATGAGCCTCTTCACCCACTCCCCTGCTGTCACTTGCCCTTAAGGCAGGGAAAAAATGACAGGGGCAGAGAGGAGCGAGTGGCAGGCAAGGTGGCCTCGTGGGAGGGGGCAGAAAGGAGCAAGCTTGGGGGAAGAGGCAGAGCAGGGGCATGAAGATGCAGAGTGTGGAGGTGCCTCGTCGGGGAAGAGGTCAAGCAGAAGTGGTGTCCCAAGGCCAGGCAGGAGTGGAGTGCATGCAGGGCCTCAGGGGGAGGAGGCCAAGCAGGGCCTCAGGGTGGAGTGGGGGCAAAGCCACAGTCTGGGTGCCAGTGGCTTCCCCCCACTTCTAGGGTACTTCCAGCACTCGTGCCCAACCTGCCCAAATGCAAGAGTCACCCTATGTATTACTGCCTATGGTAATCCACTATTAGGAATGAATGTATCCCATTAATTAAGTCTCTAGAATACGCTTTATGGTTTTATTTCCTATGTAGCCATTTGTTTCCAATACTTGCTACTACTTGAAGCTCTGTGCTTTGTTAAATAAACTTATACTTGATTTCACTGTGTACAAATCTAAGCACGGTGTTTTAAGCAGAGTAGTGATCTGAGGTGGAACTGGCAAACTGGAATGCACTGCTTCTTTGGAAGCAGCAGATCAGAGAATACTGCCTGTGTCCTCCAGGTAGATGCTCACAGGGCTTGAGGGTTGGCATGTGCCTATCACTAACCATTAGAGTGACAGCGCAAGGCCCATAGGGAGAAGCTGTTGCCTGTGGCTTGTGGCTCTGACCCCTGGAAGGCACAGACAAGGCTTTCTCTTGCTATGGGCAGGTGGTGGCAAGGTCCCTCACAACCGTGGGTAGCATCACAGGCTGAACGAGAAGCTGTTGGATTCTGGGGAAAGTTCCAGCTCAGCTCTCAGGGCCTTGATCTCCTTACTCTAGTAGATGTACAACTCTCATTGACTTCAGTAGAAATGCTTCATGCATATGGCTGCCTGGATAGGACTTTCTTTTCACTGAGTTGGTATGAAAAGGTTGGGAACTAGCTTTCAAATTTATAAAGCAAGAGCATTGTGCTGCTATGGTGTTAATTCATATTGCTGGGTTATTCTGCTGAGAATAAATGTTTAGGTGGACTAATTCCACCCCATTTTACAATCCCTGCCCAAAGTGCATCTTGTCTAGCAAGAATAGTATTTTTTTTCATACAACTTCTCTCCACAGCACACCTGTCATGTGAATTATGAGTAACACAGTGCTCTCATACCATGCAAGTGATCACAGGAGACAGCCCATAATTTAGATTTAATGAGGCAGTTTTTGCAAAGATATAAGCAGCTGCTAATTAAAACCATTTGACAATGAATAGTTATGTCCCTAAAATAATCTGACAATGTTATTATTGGAAAACATGAACTGAGCTCATTTTGCTTTTTCTAGAAATCTAAAGTTCGAAACATAAGAATGGCACCCCAAAATTACACTGCAAAAATGTATTTAAAGATAAAAATGGAAGTGATTTGAGGTGCCTCCACATTACCCCGGGCATGGAGCCCCTTCATGCTACAGGCATATCATAAGGCACTTGAGAACTAGGCCCACAAATGTTTCGCCACACACTCCACAGGAAACTTCTACGTGAGGGGAAGCTGGGAATAGGGCTTGCAGTTCTGTCAGATGTGGGTGTGGCTTCACCTACACCAGAAGTTGCGGCATGGTGAGAAGAAAGGATAGACAGATACATTTAGGTGGGTGCAGTTTCCAGTCAGTGTGGGAGATAGGAAAGTGGGAGTGAGAGAGAATCATAAGTGCAGGGAGTAGAACTGGGATAAATGCCAATGAGAGAGAAAGAGGGAGCATGGTGCAAGAGCAATGAGGGGCACTTTAAAAACACTCATCATTTTTCAGCCAGCAGCCTCGCTCTCCTGTCTGTGCCTACAGTCGTGGTTGGAATGTTTTCTGGGGAGCGTTCTTCAGCCTGAGCCAAGAACTCTGCTGATATGTTCCAGCTCAGTGGTCCACCATGGGGGAGCAAAGCACTTTACTGAGGGTGGGTGAGGGCTGATATTATTAAACTGATTTAACAGATAGGAAAACCAAAAGGTACAAAGAGAGTCAGCAGCATAGTCATAACTAGATCCCCAAACTCTTGTCTCCCAGGGCCCCGCTCTAACTATTAGGTAGCCCTATTTCTAGTATTTCTTGCAAGCTTGTTCTCACATCAATTAATATATGTGATGTGATCTGAGATTCAAAAAGGAGCGAGTTGGGCAGCTTAGGGATCAACTGAAAACCGCCTAAACCTCAAGCCTAATAGTCCCTGCAGTCCCCAACCTGATTTGAAACGTGGCCACTGACTATCGGTAGTCAGTTTTCTGTTTGCATGAGAGGCATTTAGTCCAAGTCCTACATGAATTATTTTTTCCAATATGATTTTATGAGACGCAGTATTGCAAGATTTACTAAAATCCAGCAGCCATTTTTTTTTAAACAACTCTCTAGGGGATTGAATGGGCAGTTCTGCTTAAAAACTAATGGCCCAAAACATATTACTTTACTGCATTGCTGCATCCACTAATTTCAGAGAGACAAGGTGGGTGAGGTAATATTTTGTATTGGATCAGCTTCTGATGGTGAAAGAGACAAGCTTGCAAGGGACACAGAGCTCTTCTTCAGGTCTGGGAAAGGTACTCAGAATGTCACAGCTAAATAAAAGGTTGAACAGATTGTTTAGCATAAGTAGTTAACATATATTGTAAGAGACCGTTCAAGGTGAAGTGGCCATTAACACCTCTGCAGTCATAGGTCAAAAAGAGGAGTTAGTGGGTTACAGATTGGTATAATAAGCCATAGATCCAGTGTCTTTATGAAAATCATAACTAGTCTCTAGCAAAGTTATGAATGTAAGCTCTCAGGCTCGTCGTTTGAAAGTGTTGTGCAGGTTTCCTTTGAGATTGAAGACTGATAGGTCAGATATGGAGTGATTGCATTGTGAAAAGTGTTCACCTACAGGTGTTTTTGCCTTTTATCATTTTTCTGTGTGAGTTCATTGGAGAGTGTAGTGATTGTCTGATTTCACCCACATATTTGTTATTGGGGAATTCAGTGCATTGGATGAAGTACACCACATGTTGTGATGGGTGTGTGTAGGATCCATGGATCTTGAAAGGTGTGTTGTGGAGTGTATTGATAATTGTAGCAGTGGAGCTATGTCTCCAGGTTTTGCATCTGGTGTTATGGCGGAGTCTAGTGCCCCTTTAAGTGAATGTGTCCAGGTCTCGGAGGAGTTTGCTTCTGGTGATGAGCTTGGTGAGGTTGGAGATTATTTGAAGGCCAGAAGAAGGGGTTCAAAAGAGATTTCTTTCAGGATGTGGTCCCCATTGAGTATGGATTGATAGATGACAACTAGGGGTGTGCGGTTAGAGGTGGGGTTTTTTTCGTATTGAAGCAGTTCTCTTGGGATATTTGAGTGGCCCATTCCATGACACGACCTATTTCTCTGGTGGAGTGGTGTCCTTGTTTGTTTGATGAAGGCAGTTTTACATGTTCTAAGGCAGGGGTAGACAATCTATGGCATGTGTGCCAAAGGCAGCATGCGAGCTGATTTTCAGTGGCACTCACACTGCCCAGGTCCTGGCCACTGGTTGGGAGAGCTCTGCATTTTAATTTAATTTTAAATGAAGCTTCTTAAACATTTTTAAAACCTTATTTACTTATGTAACTAAACTATTGTTGTATGTAATTATAGACTTATAGAAAGAGAGCTTCTAAAAGCATTAAAATGTATTACTGGCACACGAAACCTTAAATTAGAGTGAAGAAATGAAGACTCGGCCCACCACTTCTGAAAGGTTGCCAACCCCTGTTCTAAGGTGTGTAGCCTAGATTTTCTCTTCTGACCATATTCCTGGTATCTGAGTATGTGGCGGTAGATAGATTCCTTGGTGTGTTTGTGGTGGTTACTGGCTCTGTGAAGGTAAGGGTGGTGATCTGTGGTTTCTTGTACTGTATATAGCTGTCTGTGAGGTTCCATTGTTAAAGCTCATCATAGGCTTGGCTACACTTGCAAGTTAGAGTGCATTAAAGCAGCCCCAGGTGCCCTAACTCCCGACCCGTCCACACTGGCAAGACACGTAGAGCGCCTGGACTCTGCAGTTGGAGCGCTCCTGGTAATCCACCTCCACGAGAAGCACAGGGCTTTCTGTACCCTGGCTGGAGTGCTAGGGTGTCAGTGTGGATGACGTGTTGCATTACTGCGCTGTGATTGACCTCCGGATTCGTCCTGTAATCCCCTTAAGTCAAGTGGGGGGTCTGCTGATGTCTTTTCTCACCCACCTTTTCTCTCTAATATCACAGGACCAACGTGGCTAGAACACCACTGCAAATTCACTAATTTTGTAATCCTGTAAAACATAGGATTGCCAGACTGGATCACAGCAGTGGTCCATCTAATCCAGTATTCTGTCTCCAACAGTGGTTAATAGCAGCTGTTAGAGATAGACTTGTACCTAGAAGCATGAGGATTTATATCCCTTTCAAAACTCGTGTGTATGGTTTTTTTTTTAAATATTCACTATTATAAATATGGATGTTCTTGTTATAAATATGATGCCCAGGGTGTTTTTTTTTAACAATACGTCCAGACTGTTGACCTTATGCTATCTTGTGACAATGAGTTCCACAGGTTAACCATTTGTTCTGTGAAAAAAATTTCCTTGTATCAGTTTTGAAACAGTCACCTTTCTATTTCATTGAATGTCTCCTTGATATATCAGTCTCCGACAAGATACTTAACACAATTAATATTAACAACAAGGGGAAAGGAAAGCAACCCCAAATAAGGAAAGAACAGACTAAAGACTATTCAGATATATTAGATGTATTCCGGCCAGCAGAGCCTGTTGAAATTGCCCCCTAGGATATTTAACACCTATTTGTAGAAATCTCAGACAATTATCTTTGAGAACTCATGGAGGATGGGTGAGGTCCCAGATGACTAGAGAAGGGAAAACACAGTACCTATATTTTAAAAGGAGAACATATAGGACCTGGGGAAATATAGACCATCAACTTAACTTAAAACACGGAAAGATACTGGAAGAAATTATTAAACAATCAATTTGTAAACACCTAGGGGGTAATATGTTGATAAATAATAGACATATGAATTTGTCAAGAAAAAACAAATCATGCCAAATTAATAAAATTTCCTTCTTTGATAGGGTTACTGGCCAAGTGGATGGGGGGAGCAATAGATTTTAGTAAGGCTTTTGACATAGTCCCGCATGACATTGTGAAAGCAAAATAGGGAAATGTGATCTAGAATTACTATAAGGTGAGTGAAAAACTGGTTGAAAGACCATACTCAAAGTGTAGTTATCAATGGTTTGCTGTCAAACTGGGAGGGTATGTCCAGTGGCATCCCACAGAGGTTTGTTCTGGGTCCAGTAGTAGTAAATATTTTCATTAATCATTTGGATAATAGAGTGGCAAATATGCTGATAAAATTTGTGGCTGACACCAACCTGGGAGGAGTTGCAAATACTTTGACGGATAAGATTAGAATTCAAAATGACCATAATAACTTGGAGAATTGGTCTGACATCAACAAGATGACATTCAATACGGATAAGTGCAAAATACTACATTTAGGAAGGAAAAAATCAAATGCATGATTACAAAATGGGGGATAACTGGCTAGACAGTAGTATTGCTGAAAAGGATCTGGGGTTATAGTGGATCACAAACTGAATATGTCAACAATGTGATGCAGTTGCAAAAAGGACAATAGCATTCTGGGCTGTATTATCAGAAATGTTGTATGTAAGACATGGGAAGTAACTGTCCCACTCCACTCAGCACTGGTGAGGCCTCAGCTGGAATATTGTGTCCAGTTCTGAGTGTCAGACTTTAAGAAAGATGGGGATAAACTGGAGAGAGTCCAGAGGAGAGCAACAAAAACTGACTTATAAGGAAAGGTTAAAAAAAACTGTATATGTTTAATCTTGAGACAAGAAGACTGAGTGGGGATCTGATCGCAGTCTTCAAATTTAAGAGGTGTTAGAAGGGAATATGGTGATCAATTGTTCTCCATGTCCACAGAAGGTAGGACAAGTAGTAATTGTCTTAGTTTGCAGTAAGGGAGATTCAGGTTAGATATAAGGAATAACAACTTTCCAATTATAAACACAGTTAAACAATGGAATTGGCTTTCAAGGGAGGTTGTGGAATCTCCATCATTGAAGGTTTTTAAGACCAGGTTGGACAAACACCTGTCAGAGATGCTCTAGGTTTACTTGGTCCTGCCTCAATGCAGGGGACTGGACTTGATGACCTCCCAAGGTCCCTTCCAGCCCTACATTTCTGTCAGTCTATGACTGATCTTTATGTCCAGGAAAAAAGGGGGCCCCCCCCAGATCCAGGTTAAGTATCTCCGCAATATCCTTTATGTTGAAAAGTGATACAGATTATTCATTTAGCTCCTCAGCAAGGTCCTTATACTTCTTAATCACTCCCTTGTGTCCAGCTCACCCACTTTGTGTTTCTGATATACTTAAAGCATTTCTTGCTATTTGCATTATACCTTCAAATTCTGTTTTAGCCCTAGTCCTAATTTCCTTTATGTAGTTGTAGCCTACTCTTAATTTATGACACCCTTCTGCCAGGTGTCAATGACAGCAAAAAGCTAGGTTCAGTCTGTCTGGGGGGGCTTAGCATGCACTGTCACAACAGTTCTCTAATCCAGGGGTTCTCAAACTTGATTGAACCGTGACCCCCTTCTGACAACAAAAATTAGTACATGACCCCAGGATGGGGTACCAAAACCTAAGCCTGCCCGAGCCCCACTGCCCCAGGAGAGGGAGTCAAAGCCGAAGCCCAAGGGCTTCAGCCCCAGGCCAGGGGCCTGTAACCCAAGCCCTGCCATCCTGGGCTGAAGCCCTTGGGCTTGGGCCCCGGGCAGCGGGGCTCGGGCTTTGGCCCTGGGCCCCAGCAAGTCTAACCCCAGCCTTGGCGACCCCATTAAAACAGGGTCACGACCCGCTTTGGGGTCCCAACCCAGTTTGAGAACCATTGCTCTAATCCAAATTCTCTTTAGCTCACACAGAAGCAGCCTGTGATCTTCTTAATAACCCAGCCATTCACTTTAGGGCATTTCCAAATTTCATTGAACTGCCTTGACAAAGAAAGTTTTGAATTTCTTTTGAGTCTGCTTTCAAAGACAAAATTATGCAGGTCAAGCTATTGTCCATGGAGTAGTCTGGTTAACTCTGACAAAGACCTTTCATGATCAGTTCCCAAAGCCTTATGCCTACACTTCACATCTGTCCTTAATGATGAACAACAGTCATCTGCATTGAATTAAAAATTCTCTCCTTTCTCTTCCCCATAGACAGAGCATTATCAACAGTTTTTCTTACTGCCTCAGAAATATGGAATTACAGCTTCTACTTACTGGATTCTTAAATTATATGACAAGTATTAAATAAATACAAAGCTATATTTCCCAGAAGGTCAGCTGGTAGCTTAAGTATAGTATAGTTCAAATATTGATTACCTTATATAGAGCAATTCCTAAACCGTAATGAAAATGCAGTGTATAGAGAGCCAAGAAATCTAACAACTGCCCTGACACTCAATAGTGCTAATTGGAGTCTTCCTGAAATACAGGATTTCTATGTTGATTATAAAGAAAAGGGCTACTCCAAACTGTACTTTTAATGAAGCAACTGTTTTCAGCTCTAATGGAGTTTCGTTCTGTTCTCTCTTTCGCTTTGGTTTATTTTAGGGGGAGTGTGGAGGTTCCAAAGAAATCCCTGTCACATTCATTTCCCCATCCCCAGCATACATCTGATGAGAGAAAAGTAGTACACAAAAATCTTTACTGAATCAATGTACTAGTCATCACCAGACATAGTGATTATAATTTGATCCGTGTGTTCCAATATACTCTCATTATTATAGTGCCATTTGAAGTACAGAAAGCCATAGAATGGGAAACTATGGGTGGGGTTTTGACAAGAACAGCGTTGGCCTCACTGCTCCCATTGAAGCAAATGGTAGAACTCCCACTGATTTCAGTAGGTGCGGCACTGGGCCAGCACTGAATGGTTTGAAAAATCCTATTCCACTGCGTTAGGTGGGTGAACGATAGTCTCAATTAGGTTACAATTCTCTGTGGCACAGGTCCTATGTCATAATGACAGCCTTGATTGGGGGTTATGACGACAGAGGACACAAAACCTTGGCTCAAAATGCCGCTAGTCAGAGTGAGCAGCATGAAGCGTATCATCTGGGGAAGGTTATTCAATCACTTCAAAACTGACCATTTTCACACTGTGCTGTGAGATTTCAAATTTATAATTTTATTATAATCTGAATAGAGTTGATATTTAAAGAGCAGAGAAAATGACTATACAAAGAATTTATAGAACATTCATTTACATACTGGATACTTTTCGTTTGTTTTGTTTTTTACAGTTTCAAGAAAAGGGCAAAAAATGTTCACTAATAGGTAAGGCAGAGAAGGAAACATTAAAATTTTAAGGATACTTTTGGATACATGAGAACCATTTAATTAAAAACCTTTAAAAACATGGCTTTCAGCATTTTTGTAGTTTAACACTGTAAGATTATAGTAGCACATTTAACAAGCAGGTTAATAGGAGCGTGGTTAAATACACGAGGCAACTTTGCTGGCATTACTTATGAGACTGCATATACACATCTATCAAAATCCTTAGAAGGAAAGTGCTATACTATTTAGTCATGTATTTACCGTGAATCAAAGTTGTATGAATGTGTTTATGTATATACTACACAATTATATTTACTGTACTATTTTACTTTGTGTTTTTAAATATATTCCATATGAAAACAAAGCATGTGATAATATACCATAAAAAGGAACACACATAAGAAAGGGTTTCTTAGTAACTATGGCAATTTCCTCCTTCCCATTACTCAGTGCAACCTAAGTCCCCAGGTAAGCACCTTGAAGAGCCCAGACCTGAATTCCTAATGCTCCTAAAAGCCCAACAAATTCAATAGGTTTTTAGAATTCATAAGGAATGCAGAATAAGGCCCACAGTAGCAAAGCCTATCTATTGGAAATCAAACTTTCCATCCTCAGCAGAATGGGGCCAAAGGCTGCACAGTGGCTGACACCAGCTTTTATGGGGACACTCAAACCTAATTTATCTCACACAGAATCCGAGAGCCATAATTTACACGATGGGTTAGACTGAGTGCAGGTGTGACTCCACTGATGTCCCTAGTGAAGAATCTCCAGCTGGAATGTAGGAGAAATTTCAGTTGAGAATATTCAATGAGTTCCAACTTGCCAGCTAGGTTTCAGAACCGAGTAAGGGATCTATCAGCCTTCTGGTTCCTGAGGATATGGGTCCTCCAAATGAAACCAAGAGACCAACATTAACCAACAGAGATCAATTTCTTTATTCTAATGGAACCCACCAGAATTCCTGGTTGGCCCACTGGTCCCAATGTTTTTGAAAGGGATCAAGGTTACCAAATAAACAATCACACTGCATTCTTTTTAGATGGTACAAAAACATTGTTTGATTAATGAACCTGTTTGATGGAAGAATGAAAATATTTGGTACAAATCAGAGGCACTTGCCATTGTTGCTTCAATGGTAGCTTTACTTTGAACTGCCTATCCTTTCTATATACATACAATGCCCACTGTTATTAATGTAAGCCACTTCCTGGTCCAAATACATTAATTTGTAATCTTGCCCCAAGTCCCCATACAAAAGTACACAATTATTTACACTGAATTCATGGTTATACAAATAATTTGGTAACAGATTTTGTCCTTGGCCCCTGCATAAGGTGCCTGTGGTTCTTATAATTCTAAAAAAAGGAGTCTGTTAATAAAAGTTAGAACAACTTGTGTTAGAACCTTGATTATTGCTCCAAAAGATCCCCGTCTCCCCCGCTGGTAATAGCTCACCTTAAGTGATCACTCTCATTACAGTGTGTATAGTAACACCCATTGTTTCATGTTCTCTATGTATATAAATCTCCCCACTGTATTTTCCACTGAATGCATCCGATGAAGTGAGCTGTAGCTCACAAAAGCTTATGCTCAAATAAATGTGTTAGTCTCTAAGGTGCCACAAGTCCTCCTTTTCTTTTTGAGAATACAGACTAACATGGCTGCTACTCTGAAACTTGTGTGTTTGTGTTTGCATGCAAATGGTTTTTGGATCAGGATAGGTGGGAAATTGTTATTTAAGCCAACTCTATAATTTTTCCTATCCCTCCTAACTATTTTCTGGTAAAAAGAGACTTAAGCAATTTAAGTCTCAAAGTGGGGATAGTTATCACTCAGCCCACTGTTTCTTGTGACTGTGTGCACAGAGCCCTGCACCGTTTTATACATCAGGTCACCAATGTGTAGATTTGGCCCTCAAACCGAAGGAACAGAAATGTTTGGCATGTCAAATAATTGGGAATTTCAGTTGTCTGTAACTTCCAATTCCTGTTTCTGGGCCTGATCCTGTTCCCGGGCCTGATCCTGTTCCCTTTGGGTGAATGGGAATTTTGCAATAGACTTCAAATGGGCCCTCTGCTCTCACAGAAAATTACTACAAGTCACCTACCCTACTTTATAGTATATATATTTATGTTATAAAACTAACTACAGCATAACATTTAGTTTTATAAAATACAAATGCCACTACTTGACTTACTCGGACATATGAAGGACATGTGTGACAGATTGTCTTGAACATGGATAAGAGTAACAAAAAATATTCTTTTCCCTTTTGGATTTCTTGACTCAAGAAATTATTTTAAAAATTCACCTATAAAATTTAACACTAATCCATACAAATTGAAAAACAAAAAAACGAAACCCCACCTTTTATTAAAAAAAAAATCTGTCAGAAAGAACCTATGTATGTAAGAAACTATGAGGAGGGAGGACCGATTTCATAGTCAAAGCATTATTTCAGAGACACATGAGCTGGGAAGTGGTTTAATACTGTAAAACAAGAGTCTAAATATGAAACTCTACCCTATAGTAAGGCACATGCAACATACTATACTTATGCAAAATAAAACTAAGGCGCAAAGATCATGAATGGCTTTACTATAAGAACAATCATATAATATATCAAGATTTGACGTCTACTATAAATAATCTGGCAGAGGCAAAAATATAAATTATATAAAATCATTTTCTTCTTTGCTTTTCCCTCATTTTTATCCTGTGATTATTAAAATACAGCATCTTTCCTGCTTAACTCTTCATATAAAAATAATAACAAAAATACCATTAACAGAATACATCAAGCTTTCTCCACATGACTCTTTTTGGTTATCCCTCTCCCATTGAAAATTATACATGCTAAATAAACTCAGCCTTCTTTATACTAAACATGGAGTAATGTCCCTGAAAAATCCACGTCTCTGCACCATTTTTAAAAGAAATCAACCTGCACTAACCTTCTCCTAACATACATCTTCCCCCTTCTCAATCAACTCCCACCATTATCATATAAAGATGAAGGGAAGAGCAAATTGTCCTTCACAAACCACCACTCTCTTAAGAGCATCGGTTTGTCAGGCCTATAGCTACCACTGATGCAACTGTGGCAAGTGTCTAAGTAAGAGAATGCATGTGGTTCTAATACATTTTCCTACAGAAATAAAAAAAAAAAGGCGTGATCTAATGAGTTGGCAAATTCTTCCTTTTCTGATACAAGATGGAAAATGGTGCGTGAAAATATATTTAAAACCCTGCACTATAAAGCCTTTCTTCTCTGTTTAATTCAGACATGGATTATGCGGGTTTTGGTGCATCCAACTGCATTCACTCACAATTTTGCCCTTTGATTTAAAAAAACAATGCTTTGATAGGTCCAAGGCATCTTCAAAGAAAGGATCACACTCTTTGTAACATTATGCAGATGGAACATCCTCTGCTTTCCTTCTTGGGAACAGTTAGGTTTGGATAATGTAGCTGCAAACTCCCAAGAACGCTTTTTCTCCTAAGCTACCTTCCCCCCCCAGTCAGTGAAGAGCTCTGAACCAAGGCTAGGAAGGCTTCAGATTTTCTTCTGGGAACCAATCATGACCTTTGATACAAAGTTCACAATGGCACTGGCAGGTTGCTCTGGATCGTGCTCTGCAAACAGGTGGCACACGTTATCCGTGGCGCTGCCTTGCTTCCTTGCAACAAATCCAAACACTCTGCAGGAGGCAAAAACAAAAACATGTTACAGAACAGAAGGCATCTTATTTTCAAAAAAGCAAAAGGTTTACTTTCCTCCACCAAACATTAGTTTTTTTGAAAAAGAAAGTACTTTGCTGCAGGGTTCTAGTAAATGCACCTACTTTTGTCACACCAGTTTAGAGAGTTAGCAACATCCGACTTTGATTACTGTTAGTGGAGACCATGTGGTTCAGCAGTAGGCAGGGCACAGGACTGGGCGGGGGGGGGGGGAAGAGAGAAATCAAATGAGCTTGTTTCTATTCCTGGCTCTGTCACTGATTCACTCTAAAACTCTGGACAACTCACTTAGACTTACTATTTAAAACGCATATGCTAATTTTGTGTAACATGTTCTGGGTGCCTGACATGACACAACTAGGTCCTGAATTGGAGAGGTGCTGAGCACCTAGAACACAACTGAAGTCAATGAGCACAGTAGAATGGACTTAGGCACCCCTTCCACCTCTCAATAGCTGCTCCCCCTACCCCTTCCTTCCACTTTTCTAACTAATAAGAAAGCTCTTAATTTAGAAGACACCATAAAAACTAAGGTGTCTGATGCTGAAGTCCATCCAATACCCAAGGCGAGTGACTTTTTTAAAATGGTCCTAGAAATTATAGTCCTCTCAGACAGAATAAGACTAATGAAAGTTTCCCTATAATGCCCATCCAAAATGCTTCAACCCACAACTAGAAAGGATCCATCTCTAGGCAATTTCTATCTCCAGATATTTTAGTTCTTGGCCTTACTGATCTGCCAACGAAAAGGTACCATTGTGGCAGTTTTTTTTACTATGTGGGTCCTTATTCCCTCGGAACTGGACTGGACCATTTAACTCATTCCACATTAACCAACAAAGAGTTAACAACTTCAGTCAATCCAGCCTGGGCTGGATTCAGACTGGCACCGTATAGATGCAAGGTTCTATTTGTATCCCACTACCAAGCCTCTGAACTATCTAATCCCTCCCCAAGCAGCATTTTTAATATCTATTGCACTATTTACGTAAGGGAGAAGTGAAAGAGAATATATAGAGAAAGACACTGGGTCCCTTTTCCATATGCTGTGAGAGTTCCAAAAATATCCCATTTCTGCAAATGCAAAACCAAAAAAGAAAATTTGGTACCAACAAGACTGTCTACTATAAGGTAAAACTGCAGGTAATGGCACTTCAATATTTTCAGCACAACAGATAAAGTGAGTGAGAGTGTGTGTGTATGTGCGGAGCAGGGAAAGCAGTTAAATGGGGGCATAATTGTTATGACATATAACATTAGCATGGCTTCAAATTTCCTGTAGCAATTATTTTAAACTTAAAATTCACTAAACTATTCAAAGTAGGAAGCAAGACATTTTTGGAGCTACTCTCCCTCAACACAATACCCTATCCAATACTGGGTATATTATTTCCACCTTAATGTGTTTTATGCTTTAGGTCTCCAGTAGTGCAACACTTTAAATATATTTGGTTAAGGATTAAAGTAGGGCCTGGGAACTTAAGAGAAAACTTAAAGCACATAATCAAGTCTGAAGTACTTTCCTAAGTTAAAAAGCTGTTCTTAGTTGTGATATAATATGACCACGTAAATACACAGACTAGGACCACTATCAACTTACTTTGCTGAAGGTCCCTCTTTCATCCATCTTGTTGCATGAAGGAGGAGAGTAGCAAGAGGTGGGAAATACAAAGGAAAAAAACATTAGTTTGTTGTAGGTCAACATCATCAACAACATCTATTAGAAACAGCATTCATCGTCCTTACTTTCTGTCCTGTGGATCCAAAGCACAGAAGATAACAGTGTTGACTGGATAATGTCTTCGGAAAAAGAGTCTGATAGAAGAGAATAAACGAAGTTTTAAACAACTTTATGACTCCAAAAGGATTCAAGAAATAGACTGAACTTCCTGGGCTAAATTGCCAAAAGCTCAGCTCCCATTTAGATTCCAAAATAAGTAGCCAGATTTTCAAAAGTGTTCAGCACCCAGGACTCTGTCACAATAGGAGTTGCTGGGTGTTGAGGGCTTTGGAAAATATGTCAGCATAGGTTACACAAGAGTCAAAGCGTTAATCCTTCCAGATACTGAGAGCTGTTGAATGCCTTCAACAATCATGATATAGCAGTTGAAGGTAGCAGCTTGGAAGATTGAACCCTCAGTGCAGAAATAAGGCTCATGGTTATGGTTCTATTTAGGAAGCATACCGCTGTGCAACCACTGCCTCATTTAAATGTCTCAGTAATAAAAGGATCAGTAACGTAAGGATGGAACTTAATAACCACATATTTTTAAGTTTAGTAGCTTATTCTTTCCTTTATGGCTTCTAAATATTAGCAGAAATCAATCCTCTGCCAGGCGACAGGTTAAGAGACAAGGAAGTATCCCACCACAACCAAAAGAATAAACCCATGCTTGTTTTCCCAATAGCGTAGAATAATAATATAAAGATAATGGCCCATGAGGGACAGGCCAGAAAACTCCCTTTCAGTGTTGAACTTGGTACCAGAATTCTCAAACCTGTGTGTTTGAGGTTGGATACCTAAACAGAGGTGACTTGAACAGGAAATGCGAGAACACAGCACCTCTGAAAATCAGGCTATGTTAGGTATCTAAAGTTACCAATTCACATTTGAAAATGGTGGCTTATGGTTTGGCCTTCCAAATTCAGACTTAGTACAAATGACTGCAGCTCCATTGAAATCAGTGGGTCTGAGTTTGGCCTGTAATTTTAAACAATCTTCCCCACTGTGCAGCTACCCTAGTAGCATTCAGCAAGTGAACATAATTTTTAATACAACAGTTTCCATGCACTAAGCACACCAAAGCAATATCTTGAATACCGATGGTGCAGTGTCTACTTAAGCCAACACTGCTCTGCAACAGTGTACATAGGACATTACAGTCTGATTCAGTGAGCAGGATGGGTTGGGAGTGCTGGCCAGGGCACTGGAATTACCCTGTGCTCTGTTAGAAAGTGTTATATGAGATCATTAAATTCCACCTACAGAACATCAGGATGTGGAAGGTGCCATTTGGATGAAGTGTTAATAGCTCAGTACCACATCAAGCCCAATCTGATGTGGGGCCTGAATCGCTACTTATTTAGATAAAAGAAACTGTGTTATTACTATATGAGCCATATGGAGACTGTAGAAAGGGATTAGAAAGAGCAATTCCACAGCAATTTTATCAGTGTACAGCATTTAGGGTGAACAGAAGTCCTAATTTTATATGGATAGTCCCGATATTTGAGACTTTGTCTTATATAGGCACCTACTACTCCCCACCCCCGTCCTGATTTTTCACACTTGCTATCTGGTCACCCTAACAGCAGTGTCTGGCCAGAGCCAAAAACCCCACTTCACTTACTTTCTTTGATTATCTGTCAGTGTGATTCCCTGAGCAGACACCTTGAAATGGACAACAGTAGAGATGGGAGGCGGATCTTGCACCAGTGTTATGCTCAGGGCTTTCTGCACTGCCTGATAGCCTGTGAGGGACTCCATTTCCACAGAGTTCAGATACCAAACATTGCATGCTGTAAAGAACAGAGGATAGGATTCAAGAGCTAGGTTTGTTTTTGCTTAGTTGAGTCCTGTTTGATTCTTTTTGTTTCACAATTTTCCACCTTTGCCAACAGTCAGGCTGGTGGTGAAGAACTATTACTAACTAATAAGATGTTCTTGTTCCAGTATCACATTGTCATCTTCCCCTTCTGTTTGTCTTGTCCCATGGTTGTGCCTTAACACAAAATTGTAAATTTCTGGGGGTAGAGGCTGCCAATCTTTTTGCTTACATTTAGAGACAGTTTGCTTAATTTAGAATATCTAGTCCAATGGGGCCCTGATCCCCCATTGGAGCATTTAGGTACTTCTGAAATCCAAATCATGAATACAAATTGATAAAACACAAAGCACAGCATTAAGAGATGGCACTCCTGGGAATGATCACTGTAACCATTCGGCTGTGGGAGGAGGAACAGAGTACCTTGGCCTTAAAACTCAGTGACTGCAGATAACATAGAAACTCCAGGATTCACATGTTTGCGGGATTAGTTCACAGGCGTTCACACTTTCAAACAATGTTTAAATTGCATGCAAATGAAACTATTCACTTGTTTGGCAAATCAACAAGAATGTCTTCTCTCCACAAAAAAATTACAATTGTGTAATTCTACTTCTCTTTACTTTTAGAGGGGTTTTTGTGGGTGTTATCGTTTCAGTTCAAAGCAACTTTAAAAAAAATAAAAATAATTATTTAAAATCTTTTGGGTCCAAACTCTACTTAGGGCGTGCCAATTTTTGGGAAACCAACTTGAGTCCTAAAGCGATATCTGTAATTCTATGAAACCATAGGTAAAAATCTAATCTACCATCCCAGAGTGTTTCAGAGCCTATTGCGATTAGTTTCAGTGTTTCTGTATGATCAGTGGTTCATAGAATTTGACATCTTTCAATTGCTCTACAGTTCACCGTGCAATATCTCAGTGTACATGATTGATAGACAGATTCATAGATACTAAGGTCAGAAGGGACCATTCTGATCATCTAGTCCGACCTCCTGCAAAACCTCACCTATGTCTGAGCTATTGAAGTCCTCAAATTGTGGTTTAAAGACTTCAAGGAGCAGAGAATCCTCCCTCAAGTGACCCCATGCTACAGAAGAAGGCGAAAAACCTCCAGGGCCTCTTCCAATCTGCCCTATGATACCTGTCCTCTTGTACAAAAACGGCAATGGGCATTCAAGCCCTGATTCAGCAAGCTACATAAGAGAACTACAGTACAACTTCAGAGTTACAAACACCTTGGGAATGGAGGTTTTTCATAATTCTGAAATGTTTGTAACTCTGAAAAAAATGTCATGGTTGTTCTTTCAAAAGTTTATAATTGAACATTGACTTAACACATCTTTGAAACTTTATTATGCAGAAGAAAAATGCTGCTTTTAACCATCTTAATTTAAATGAAACAAGCACAGAGTTCCCTTACCTTGTCAAATCTTTTTTTAAACTTTCCCTATATTTTTTAATAGTTTAAATTTAACACAGTACTATACTGTGCTTGCTCTCCGCCTCTGCCCCCCCCCACCCCCCCACTACCTGATTATGTACTTCTGGTCCCAAATGAGGTGTATGTGGTTGACTGATCAATTCGTAACTCTGATGTTGTGAAGGCCAAGATTATAACAGGGGTCAAAAAAGAACTAGATACATTCATGGAGGATAGCTCCATTAATGGGTATTAGCCAGAGTGGGCAGGGCTGGTGTCCCTACACTCTGTTTGCCAGAAACTGGGAATGGGTGACAGAGGATGGATCACTTGATGATTTCCTGCTCTGTTCATTCCTTCTGGAGCACCTGGCATTGGCCACTGTCAGAAGACAGAATACTGGGCTAGATGACCTTTGGTCTGACCCAGTATGGCCATTCTTATGTTCGTAACTCTGAGATTCTACTGTATACACATGCTTATAACTTGGCACAAGCTTAAGTACCTTGCTGAATTGAGACCTAAGAGACAGAGGATTAGATAATCCAGAATAATTTCTTACAACCAAGTAAGAACCTTTCTGGAACCGTAAAGCATGTTTAGTCTTACTCTTCAGTGCAATCATCATTGGTTTCACACAAATACTAACAAAATTTGTGTCCTGACACAAATGTGCAGCTGTCCATGTTAGAATTTAAAGTTAGTTAACATGTGTTGAGTAGTATGTATTAACCAGTACTGAAAATTCAAACATCATACCATACCAAATGATTAGGAGAGAAAAAAAAAAACAAATTATGTCTAACTATTTCTCTTTTCATTCTACTGTCTTGTAACTCAGGCAAAGTCTTCTCCATACTTTCCACTGAAAATACATGGCTCTTTCAAACTACAAACTGTTTTTATATAGACTGAACAAGCTTGTGATTCCAGCAGGACTATCAAGCAAGTTTTCTGCATATTTGCAACCCACTCACTTTAACATGGGATGCAAGTCAATGAAGAATTTGGCTCAAAGGTGGACTTTCCAAGTTAAAAGATGAAAAGGCTGAGAAAATAGTAATGTGAGCCAATTATCTGCATTTAAACATTTAAATTCCACTTGTTTCAACTTCAGGCAGCCAGAAACAAAACATTTCCTTATCACAAATGAAAAAAATCATAAAACATATTGCTGCTTTAGCCTCAATCACCTTTGTCTGAATTAATTATAATTTATTTCATTTAAAGAGAAATTTCAGGGAAATGAGGGAAGGAGAGTTTGAAGGAGCATTAATTAATGAATTCCTCGCTATAATTTATCTGTCCAGAATTCTAAATACCACTCCAAGTTACAAACCTGCTATCTTTCACGTAATTATTCTACATGTTTGGTTCAAATCTATAGTTTTGCAATCGAGAGCTTTTCCTCACAGGAAACTAGCCTGGATTCATGGTCACATTTCTAATCACTTGTGATGTTCGCATGGAGAGATTCCCTTTCTTTTGCAGCAGACATTCCATTGGTGCCAACAGCCTCATATGCTTTTGTTCCTAAACAAAACAGCTAACTTTTTTGCTGCGGATAGGTCTCCAATGGGATTTTACTGCCTTTCTCTAAAGTCCTTTCTCTAGACAGAATAAATAATATATCATCCACTTCCTAGACATTTTGGGAAGCACCAAAAGGAATGTCAAATTAAAGATAGTGGTGTATCCTTATGATTAATACAGCTTTTTGTGGGAACAGACTGGAAGGAATCCCTAATTTTGGTGCCTAATATGTGCTCTTATCTGATATGTGGGACAAAGGGGAATCAACGGCAGTAATCCCATAGAAACTAAGTTGGGAGCAAGCTGAAAAAACAGTTGGTTATGTGATAGCATTTTCCCTAAAATGTAGTTGTCCTCTCTACATTCTATAGCTGCTCCTTTGGAGTCACATCTGTTTGAGCTGGGGAAGAGAGCTACTCAATATGGCATGTTCTTCAACTTTATTGTAATTTACGCTACTCCCGGTATGGTCATTTGGTGCCATTTGGAATGGACATTCCAACAATGGTCTTAATATACATTGGAAAGAAAATGCATGTAGATTGGGAAACATGCAGTGCACAAGAGAGTGCTACCAAGCACAGGGGAAGGCTGGAGGCTAATGGAGTAAGGAGCTGCCCATGGGGAAAGCCAGGGATCTCTGTAAGTGGCTTCTATAGATTCCACACCTCCAGACTTTTGGGGGTTCCCATTTCTCAGATCTGCACTACACAGGGCCTGCCCTCAGTGGAGACAATGAGATACAGCAAACACATGATGGAAGCCTCAAAACTATTTGAGAAGCACTTAGATTCTGTACTGGGATAACGGATGGCACCGCTCTTCCCATTTAGCTGAAGAAATGATTAACCCAAACCTAGTTTGGGTTAGGGCAGCAGTTGGGGATTGCATCTGGTTTAATCAAACCATAGCTGTTCAAATAAAAGCTCGGTTGCTTGGGCATCTGTTTAGAGTCTGGGCTTTCATGTGAACTCCATATTGAGAATGTTTGTGCGACAGGAGAGAAAAACGTTTGAACTAAAGAAAGTCAATGTGAAATGTCACAGGCTACCAACTCTGGAACAAGACACTCCAAGTGGTAGGGCAAAAACATCATGTCCCTTCTAACTTTCCTATTCAAGTCCTAAGCCCCTGTTTCAAAATTAGATATGCCAAGATGGTTATTAAATTTCCATTCAGTCAAATTATCTTTGATGTGACATTCCCCAGATGGAGCTGCCTAACAACTAGTCCCCAGATGAATAAAAAAACCCAAGCTATTATTTATTTTTCCCTAGGAAGGTTACATGTCTTGGATAACGAGAACCCAGCTAGATCTCAAGAGGAAATGTGTGCGTATTATGCTGAGTCTATTTATAAAACTTTTCCCTCTTACATTCCTCCTCCTTGGCTCCAAGTCTAGTGGCCACCACACCCGCTGCAGTGGTAGTGGCAAACAGAAATGCCAATGCGTGCTTGCTTCCAGCATAGCCTAGCCAAGACTGACCATTGCCTCAGCCACACATTCCTGCTCAACTATATCATTTGAAGTGCCACTGCACTTTTAAAAAGTCAAAACAAAACAAATAGCTGCTTAGAAACAGCCCTGCCCTTTGCTGAATGCTCAATAATGTATCAGAGCAACTGTTCGGCACTCTGACAGCTGAAGACTAAAAAACACTTGGTCAAGATCTTTTGGTCTGTGGCTTCTTCGACTGATGCAGGTCAGGGAGGAGGTGGCAAATATAGCACTGCCTCCCTTGATCGTTGGGCCACCAGATGCCAATCTGATCCTGTGGTACAACTTAGAGCAGCCTGAAGGCCATTCTAGCAGCCAGGGATCACTGAGATGTAGGAGTGATCTGGTTCCTTTCCACAAGGCATGGCCACTGCACTTGAGGTTGAGAGGGTGGGATAGTGCAGTGAGTCCCTATGGCAACTCTGTGCATCCAGGGACTGCTGCATGCTAAGGAATCCTCTCTGTCCCCTAAGAGGTGATTTTATTTTGCTAGAGTGGCAGGGAGCTGCTGAATCACAGTGAAGAATAAGGGCCCTTAACAAAAAAACAGGATGACCAAGGAATTAGATACTTCATTTCTTTGCATCATATCGTCTCAGGTGAAGAATGAGCATTTGTAAGTTTGGCTACTAATTTTACAAATCTCCATACTGCAGACACACACACACACACACACACACACGAAACCTCGTCCTTCAATACGGATCTCCGTCACTTCGCTGGTAGTAACAGCACATCCTTCACTCTGTGGGCCAGGCTCTAGAGGGCAACATTGCACCCTCACTCCCATGCACAGATCCGGTACATTACATACTTCTCAATGGCATTTTAAATTTACCCAATTCCTTTTTTCACCCTCAGCCGCCTGTTTTTCTCTCCCCCCCGCCACACCCTGCTTGTAATGTACATTTGGAAACAACTGTAATGTCATCAAACGGAAGAGAAATGTACTAACCTGCACCCTGCTTTAGGAGCTCTGCTGCCGAGTTTGCAGCAGTCTGTGGAGCTGTTTCTGCGATCTCCTCCAAGGGATCTGCAAATATGAACCACCACACACATTTCTATTGTGTCTTGGATTGAGAGTCAATCCCGAAGGTAAACTAGAAGTTGAGGTCTTGAAATGACGACCTCCTATACTGGACGACTCTTCACCAGAAACATTAAAAAATCCCTGCAATGGCACCATTTAATCCAGGATGTGTGATTATTTGGATATTATATGGATATATCCATCCAAGATGTGTGATTATATGCTGCACAATTTATTGGGGTGCTAGTAGCAGAGCACTTAATAACCCTGTGGCTTCGTGCTAATCACAGATAATTATGTATTACTACTGAAAGACATATCATCATGTCGAAATGCTTTTTAAATTAACCTGTTTCCTCGCTCATGTTACAAAAAATCCTCTTATAATTTTAAGATTAATTTAAAGAACTATAATTTATATTCATCGCTTTAGTAGAACACACTGAAATTTGATCAGTGAAATTGATCTAATCAATTTCATTTTTTTTGCGTCCGCTTCTGAATCTGTATTTGCAAGTACTCATGGCACAACCAAATGGTACAATTTGTAGCACTGGAAGGTTTGTTTTAGAATCTTTCTGCTAGAATTTTTTAAAAAAACCTCAGACATATTATGATATTTCAGTTTTGTAAAAGTCTGTACAGAACTTATACATGGGGCTATATTTGGGTATGACATGGTTTCTCTTTCAGTATGATCAAGAAAAACAGAGGCCCAGATTCACAGCTTACCATCGGACCACTCACAAGCTTACAGTTAAGTACAGAGTTAGTGCTGTATGAATCAGGACCAGAATAAGAAACCACAGACAGTTCATGCTTTAACTCCATCTCTACATTAAAAGGCTTGATTGTATCAGACTAGATACATTCATTTCACTGCAGTAGGTTTGTCCAGGGTAAAAAGACAAATGTTTCAACCGTAAACTTTCTGCTAGAACCAAATGAACTTCCAATTTTATCTTATAAGGAAAGGTGTCGTGAGCGCACCCATCACAGTGATTTTCCTATCTAGCTATCTAAAGACAGATCTC
Source organism: Dermochelys coriacea (assembly GCF_009764565.3). NCBI lineage: Eukaryota > Metazoa > Chordata > Testudines > Dermochelyidae > Dermochelys > Dermochelys coriacea. Next base: position 169,446,973 of record NC_050069.1, on the reverse strand, counting down.
TGATCCACATTCTTCCACAGTATGTTATTGTGCTTAAATGGCTTCATTAAGATATTTCATGGATTTACATATTTCGAATGCTATGTTAGAGTACACAGACATACAGCCTTTAGGAGTAGAAAAGTTTAAGAGTTCAATGGAAAACTGCAAGAATGTTTAACATTTCAGTAATACATCTGGTGTTTGCTTTATAGGGGAGAATAAACAGACAACTGAATTATGGGCCAAAAATACAAGAAGCTTTTTTGTTGATGGTGCTATAGAAATTTATGGAGTCACCACAACCCAAAATAGAATTATAGTCCCATAATCGTTGTGCTCTTTAATATTTATTTATTGCAATATTTATACCTGCATAAACTGCTGTTTCTTTTCCTCAACTACACCCTAAGGGTATCTGCTTTTTTAAAATCCTACTTTTCCCCCTTAGAGGACTCTTGCTACCTGTGCTTGAGTAAAGACTAGTTGAATCTACCTATACCTGGGTTTGGTGTCAAATCTGCAAAATAATTGTTTTTTTAAATATTGGATTGCAGTGCTAATCACCATGAGTTATGTATGTTTATTATTGGGGCATCACAGTACGAGGGCCAGCTCTAGGCACCAGCAAAACAAGCAGGTGCTTGGGGTGGCACATTTCTAGGGGCGACATTCCGGTGCCGGCCCTAGAAATGTGCCCTCGCCGCCCCAGCTCACCTCTGCTCCGCCTCCGCCTGCTCCCCTGATCGTGCCGCCACTGCTCCACTTCTCCCCGCTCCCTCCCAGGCTTGCTGCACGTGCAGGAAGCCTGGAAGGGAGGGAGGGAGAAGCTGGGCGGTGACACGCTTGGGGGAGGCAGCAATGGTGGAGCGGAGGTGAGCTGAGGCGGGGAGCGGTTCCTTAACCCTCCTGCCCCGTTACTTCCTGCACTCCCCCCTCACCCTTGGTCCGCCTGATCCCCTGAATGCACTGCCTCTCCCTCACCTGAGAGGTAGGGGGAGAAATGGAGCGGCAGACAGGGGAGCAGGCGGAGCGGAGGTGAGCTAGGGTGGGGAGTTGCAGGTGGGGAAGCCACAGGAAGCAATGAGGGGGGAGAGGGGGAAATGCGGCACGCCCGGGGGAGGAGGCGGGGCCAGGGATTTGGGGAAGGGGTTGGAGAGGCATGGAAAAAAAGCGGCGGCGGCCAAAAAAAATGTTTTGCTTGGGGCGGCAAAAATCCTAGAGCCGGCCCTGCACAGTACTAATAATTCTGAACTGCAGCTTGGACAAAAGCTGCTTGGCAACTGTCTGACATTCTTTCCTACGCTTTCTTATTCAGAACTTTACCCTGACATGTTCACCTGCCTTCAGATATAGCTATTTTGAAGTGGATCCCTGGTTGCCTATCACTTTTATTTTGTATTTTGACTAGCATACCTCTGTCTGGGATGAGTAGTTTGCAGGGTAATGCCAGAGGAGTAATGGAATGTTGATACACCAAAGCTGTCAAACTCCCTGTGGTTAAAAGAACAACAAGACAGGCAAGATAACTTTTTGTGCACAAAAAGAATGCTTACGAGGTATGTTTGCTTTTCAATAATTTACAGGCTAAAGAAAACCCTTAAAAACATTTTTTCCCCTCGGCTCCTAAGACACTTTAACAACTACCTTTTTTGGTAATTTTTAAAAGATCCATCTTCTCATAATTTATTGCGTCTAACTCCTTTTACATGAACTGCAGTTCCCTCCCCCCTTCATCTTATTAAATAATTTACTTTAAAGAGGAAGATGACAATGATCATGTGTTTTACGAATATTAACATATTAAGTCTCAACACCCATAAGAAGCAGGTAAGAACAGACAAGCTAAGCAATCTGCCCATTGTCACGCTGTGAGGCAGTGGAAAAGCTGGGAAAATAACTCAAGAGTCCTAACTTCTGGTTCCCTGCTCTAATCACTAGGCAGTCGAGTTGGTTTGTGTTTTAATGGAAAGAAGAACAGCTAGATGAATTCTCCACCTCCCCAAGTGAGGCCATCTGCATGGAATCCCACATTAAATCATGTCTCCTTCTAATTAGTGCCCTGAGACACCATTTACTGTAACTATATAGCAAGGCTGAGATTTTCAGTTCCACCTAAGGGATCTGGATCCTCTGTTCTCTTTAAAATGTCAATGCACATTTTACACTCTATATTTGGAGGGATGACTGGCCAGTCTATTAGTGCAAAAGGAAGTTGCCTTTCATTCCAGTCAGTGAAAAATATGAACAAATAACCCAACCATATTTCAGTTCTGTAGACAATTATAGATGGATTTATTTTAAATTATTTTCTATAGACTACCAAAAACTGCTATAAAATCAGAGCCCAGGGCCCAATCTTACAATTGCTGAGCACCTTCCTTAGATTGATAAAGAAGGCCATTATCATGACAATATTAAAATAGGGTCCTGCAGAAACCATCTCATCTGTGCATCTCATCTCACAATCTTTGGGTGACATTTCCTCTCATGTTCCATTCTACGTTACGAAGCAGTCTGGCTGTATACAAAATATCGTCATTTTTCATATTCTGTTGATGTACAGCACTTACCAAAATATGGCTCGTTTGGGCATCCTTTCAACCGCACTCCCTTATGGGTGCATTCAATCAGAAAATGCCTGACAAGCTCATTTGACAAATCCCCAACTGTAGAAAAAAAAAGAAAAACACATGAAGTAAGCCAATGAGTAAGAAACAGGGGGTCACAAATTAGAAAGTGTTTATGATAGCTGCCTTCCTTAGAACAAGTCAATGCTCTATACATAGCATTCAGACAGTACACTAGCTATTCTACTACTATGTCACCATCCGCAATGAAACAGGCACTGTGTAGCATGTTATCTACAGATAATCACTTCCAGCCTGCAACAATTCTGCCTCTGGTTGACACCTAGATGGGTACCAATGTCCAAAACCTCCAGGATGTGTCCCAACATTTTATAGGAACCAGTATGTCAAAGAAAACAGCTGGTTGTTTCTTTTTCTCCTGAAAGTAAGGGAAGAAATAGGTGGGGTTGGAAATCAAGTCAAGACAAAAAATCAATGGCAGCTATGAAAAGGAAATATGGAAGAAACAAGGTCAGAAATTCTGATGTACTCACTACTGACAAGAGCTGGCACCCGGGTTAAAATGAGAAAAACAACACACACACCGTTGACATAGATATAAAACTAGTAGTAGACCTGGTCTGTACTCAGATTAAAATATTAGAGTAAAAGATTTACAGTATGCCAACTCTAATGATTTTATCATGAATCTCATGATAGTTGATATTTTAATTATACCCCGCTTCATAGGGACAAGATTAGATGAGATTCTTGGCTTTCATTTAGAAAAGGGAAGTTTCTGTCTATCATGAGAAAAGCTTGAGACTGTAACTTGAGTGTAACCTAAATACTAAAAATCCTGAAGGCAAATTAAAAAGACCCAAAAGTTACCCTTAAAACATCTCATTAATTTTAAGCCAGACTCATGATTTTGGGGCATGATTCATGACTTTTCAAAGCTTGGGGTTGGCAGTAGTGAACATATAAATTTGGCGCTACACATTGGCAACAAAAGGGTCACTCACTGTATGGTGATGGGGCAAAGTGGCCCAATAACAGATGAACTCAAATATCAACAAAAAGATTACAAATATTCCTCTTGTCTCTGATCTTATCAGTCTCAGACCAGGAGACACATGACATCCAGTGACCACATTTCATTGACGATGTTCAAGCCAGCATAAATGAGTAAATTGGTTTCTATAGCAGTACACAAGCCAAAATTTGCTAAGTTGGCCCTTGAAGGACTGCTTACAAGAGAAAATTGGGATGCCTTATGATGCCACAATACCAAAAGAAAAGGTGATGCAGGGGAGACAAATTTCTACTCTCTGGGAAGGTCTGGTGGGAATTAGACTGGGTGGGAAACTTAGAGCAAGTGGTACAGAAGTTGCTGGCCATCTCCCTAATTTTTACAGCATGATTTACTCAGTTTATGTAAGAGCAGGAGACAGACCCATTGGTTCTGTCTACAGTAGGCTTTTTAAAGTTTCCCACAATTGCTACTATTGGTGCAGCTCAACCAGTGTTAGCAACTTAGCTAGGATAGACAGGTTGCCAATGGCCACTGGTACCTGAACTACCATGTCACGTCGGCCTTCTCAGGCTCAAGTTAGACAACATGGCGGTTAAAATACGCACAGCCAGCCTTCATTAGAGTTCTCAGTTTTGCGATCACCAGTGGAGCTTCACTGTCTAGCACAGACAAGACCAATATGGCTGTTAAGCTGTTGTTATGTGACAGAAAACAAGGAAGAGGATAAATGGTAAATTTTCCTCAAGGCAAAAGGTTAACAGCAGGGGTTGCCTCAAGGTTCTGTACTAAGTCTTGTATTGTTTCACATATTTATTAAAGATCTAGGAAGGGAGGAGGAGTGAGGTTTCAGACGACACAAGGTTATTTCAGTTAGTCAGGATTGGAGAGGACTTTGAGGAACTCTGGAGAGACCTAAACAAGCTACGTGAACAGGGAACAAGATGGTAAATGGAGTTCAGTGTCGATAAATACAAAGTAGTGTAAATTGGAGGGAAACTCCATATGGCTTACAGGGTTCTAAAGTAACTGTATCAACTCAAGAAAGGGATCTAGGTGTCATTGTAGACAATGAAGACCACTGCTCAGTGTGGTCACAAAGCAAACAAAATGTTAGGATACACAAGAAATGGAATAGAGAATAATATGGGGAATGTTATAATGTTGATATATAAATCAATGGTGTGGCCTCATCTGGAACGTTATGTGCAGTCCTGATTACCCCATCTCACAGATACTACAGAATTAGAGGGGGTCAGAGAAGGGTAATGAGAATAATCAAGGGCCTGGAAAAAATTAATAGGAAGAGAAACTGAAAAGATTAAGATTGTTTCTTTTAGAAACAAGATGATTAGATGGTGACGTTATGGAAGTGAATAAAATAGTGAAGAGTATTGAGAAAGTAGATCAGGAACTACTCTTCTTCCTGGCTCAAACACAAAAAGAAGGCAACTTTGACTTAAATGAAAATGTGGCAAATCCAAAACTTACAAAAAGGAAATAATTTTTACCCATCATGTAATTATACTCATTGCCACAGGAAGCTGTTGAGGCCAAGAATTTAGAAAGATTTTTTAAAAGGATTTTTAAAATATGTTTATCAGAGTTATCATATTAATGACAAAATTTTGAAAGGGATATTAAACCTCATGTTTCAGCATATGTGCCAATCTCTAATTATTAAAGATCAGCATGAATGTGGGGGACACATTATCCCACACCTGACTATTCCAGGGTTCTATACCTTGCTCTGAAGCATCTGGTACTGGCATTATCAGAGGCAGGATATTGAACCTTACTGGCCTTTGGTCTGATCCAGTGAGGCAATTCCTATGCTCCTTTTAAATCTGGAATAATGAAATCCAAGCTCTAGACCAAAAGTGCACTTGAAATAATTGGAAGAAGGAACAAAGGACAGAAACACTCCAAACAGACATTAACAGCTTCTATTTTTCAGTCAACCCAATTCCCTGCAGTTCTTTACCTCATGGGGCAACATTTACCAATGTATACAAAGGATTCTGAAAGAGAGAAGTAGCAGCAAGAAGGTCAGTAGGCACGATCAGAGCCAAGAACACGTCTTAGACACTGCCTCCAGAGTTTCCATATGCTGCCTAATGCATTCCATATGCTCTTTTCATTTTCCCCTTCAGGACTGACAGATATAAGTTATATGTTACGGCACAGGAGTCTGGGGGAACACATCTGCCACACTGCTTCTTGTTTAGCTACGCTAATTTTTCTCAGATTTATTTCTGATGTACTGTTGTCTCAAAACTAATTCCCAGGCCAAAAAAGTTCCCTCTTCCATGGGCAAAAGTTGTGCATTGTGGTATTTGGTATGACGCTGAGCCTTAGATCAAAACCAGACTTCTAATAACTGAGGAGGCTCAGCTAGTGAGTTGGTGTTGGATTCCTGTTAGGACAATATTGTACAGTACATGCACATCCAAGCTGTGTATATAATTATCAACCTGTGTATGAAACTACCAAGCACGAAACAAACATGTTCCACAGTCCCACTGGGAGAGATTCTTATTCGCACTGCAAGGAATCCAAATTGAGACTTCCGAGTTGATCGACTCAGAATTGCACCTCTTGATGTTTAATTATGGAGAAGGGAGGATTTCTTTGAATTCTATATAGTAGTTAGGTCTTGCACACTCTGTGTGACAAAGTATAGATGGGAGACATACAATACCTTTCTTGTTTAACTGCAGCACTGAAGGAGGAGGTGTAGCAACTTTCATTGCCAGGCCATAGGCTCCCCTGAAAGAATGGCTGTCTCGAACAATGAATGACCCTGGTTCCTTGTCCTTCAGAATGGCAATGGCTGCAAAGGATTCAGAGAGAGATTGAGAAAGTGTTTCAGTCCAAGTAATAAACGCAAAGGTACTGTTCCAAATCCTCATTTAAAGCACTAGTAAAGAACGCCAGGTTCTTTTGTCTCCCTCCCCACTGCCTTAGAACAGAATCAAAACCTTGGATCCTAACTCTGGATATGATTTTGCTATCTATTTAATGCTCAGACAGCACCAGATTGTGAACCCCTGGCTCATACTGAATAGTACCGTACTAAATGTGTAGCTTAAAAGGCTCCCAATCTCACCCACACTGTTTTACATGTTCAAAGCGCTGTACACACATTAACTAATCTCCATAATATCCATGTCAGACAGGAAAATATTATGCAGTAGAGACCAGGCAACCTCAGATCTCTCTCTCTCTCTTTTTTTTTGGGACGAGGGCATACTCTCAAGCTGGCAACACTGATTTCAAGCCCTGATATGGAGTATGTTACTATTAATACTATTTGCAAAAATGGTAAAGGCTTTACACAAGAACATCCTTTAAGAGACAGAACTACCTTCTCTTTCTGCCTTTGAGAGACCAATTTGGGAACAACTCAGCAAACCGAGGCTGGCAAATTGGCAAACACTGTACCTGGCATGAACATACACTAACATGTTCACAATTCCCTGCAATCAGAGAAGAGCCAGAACTTTCCTTCTCCAATGCTCTGTCCCAGCATGCATGTGCTTTTTGGCAAAGAGGAAAAGTTGATTCCTGAAGCTATTTTGTTTGCTTGTTAAGAAGTGTAACTGGGAGTATGGCCACAATAGTCGGCATGACGAGAAAATGCTGTTTTCTCTTCTACACAGCTCCCACAACAAACAGACATTTGTCATCTTCCACTAATAGCCAAATGGCACGGCATTACAAGGTATACGAAAGGTATTCTCTCCCTCTTCTCTCATTTTAAGCAGGGAAGGAGGTGCAGGTAGGCATATACTTGCATTTTGAGATTCTGAGAATTGGAATACTTTTTGTTCTGTGATCTCTGCCTGGGGACTATGAGTTGGATTATACATAGCAAGACCGGCTTCCAGAGAGGTTGCTGCATGCCTTTGAATCAAAGTGCTCTGTAGCCCAAGGTCAGGAAACCACGGGTTTAACTTTTCTTTGAATAACTTTGTGGCAAAGTCCAGAGTCATATAAAAGGGTGCAGAATGGTGTGATTCCTCCTAATATCTTTGCAGAGTTCGGACTACTTTTCAGACTGTGTTTCTTTTCACTTGTTGCTTAAATTTTAGCCAGCCTCCTGCATGTCTAATACTCAGCAATGCTGCAAAGAAAACTCAGGGAGAGCCTGATTCTAATTTTGGAATCTTTACATTGTGCATCATGTCTTGCATGCATGACAAGGTCTTTCTGTCTTTTGTGAACACAATAAAATATTCCAAGGTTGAAACAAATGTTAAATCATAGAAATTGCATATATACTGGTGACTTCCTGCACACTCTGGATAACAACATAGGCAAATCATGGAACGGCAAACATAAATATTCAGACTCCTGCATGAATAAGCAAATGCAGCAGTTTGCAAGTTGATATGAATTTTGTACTGCTCAACTATAAAAGATGTAAATATGGAGGTAGGCAGGGATGAGAGAAAACTAATAGATTACTGCACTAATATGTGTTGAGGCTAATGTGGTAAATATGCAAAACTATGCAATTCAAGAGAGTGTTTGCCTAATCCTTCTAACTACATCGATCATAGGATTCCTCCCTCAGGCAAAGGGAAAAAACATCCACACCTCCCATAATGTTAGTATTTTTAAAAAGGGGAAGAGAGATTATATTGGATGGACAAAAGTGAATATTAAACTGTTGGGAAGCATATTTTTAACTTGTTCAAGCAGCAGCCTGTTAGTTTTATTCCTTTTCTTTTTGGCTCAACAAGTCAAGAGTCATCCTTTGAACATTCAATTCACTAATAGGCCCTGGACTAGTAAATCCTACACCCAAGAAGTGTAAATCTTCTGTTTTTTACTACCTTCTTTTCCCCTGTGCTTGTGCTTTTATCTGCACTGTAAGACGCTGCAAACAACCTCACAGTCTGAGAAAGTATGCACTAGACAGATCCAGCAATTCATCATTTGCCAGTAGCTGAAGGCTATGCTGGCTATGGTTCAGTGGGACAGTGTTAAAGGCCTTCCAATCAAAGAAGACTATACTTTGACTATAAACATTATGTGTTTCCAACAGCCTCATCTTTGCTATCTGATGTGCAGTCCTGATCTGAGTCCGTCATAGAGCTGTCGTATTCCATTAGGCAGGACTCAGAGTAATTGAAGGTTACAATTTACTTATATGTATGCAGGAATTGTCTTTTCATATAGCAGCTGTTTCTAAAGCACATAGAACACTGTAAGTGCTACTGCAAAGAGAGAAAGAGAGAATGTAATACATGTATTATAATATTGCCTTAACTCTGGGTGTGCCTGTAAAATGGCAATGGAGTTTTCCTTGGGGATCGACAACATAGGGACAACCAAATAAATAATAAACTGTTAGAATTATAAACTTCTCCAAAATTCTGCAGCCTGAAATTCTGTAGCAACAGTCTGAGGCAACCTATTAATCTTAAACATCACTAAATCATAATCCTTTGGGTGCTGCATCTATGTGTATTCAGGTGATGTCTCTGACTGCCAGATGCAGGGACCAGACAACAGGAGTTGGGTCAATTGATAATTGCCCATTTCTTTCATTCCCTCTGAAGCATCTGGCACTGGCTACTGTCAGAAGACAAGCTGCTGAGCTAAATGGACCATTGGTCTGACCCAGTATGGCCGTTCTTATATCTCAGACTGACATAAGTGCGGTGGAGGGTTTTTTCTGGAATACATGTGTATGTAAAAATTATATATATTTATATAAATACTCCTTGGAGGATTATAGTTTATTGAGGTGTAGGATTAATACAGGCCACCTGGGACAGGAGTTGCAGAATTCCAGACTGCCAACTTTCAGAGAAGTTTCTTATTCTGGGTAGTTTATCATTTTTTTTTGGATGTCCCTATCCTGCTGATACCCATGAAAAATACTTTCTATTTCCCATCCCCATTGTACAAGCAGAGATGCAGTTAAGGCACTAAGAACTGTAACTTGTGGAATGAGCACAGTAAGTATAGAATCACTGACAACTAGCTTTAAAACCAACTGTAACAGTTGCAGGCAGTGGCTGAGGTGTCTTGGTAGATCTGCATGGGAGAAGCTTGCTCTGTATAATACTTGGTTTTCAGTAACGGTTCTCTGACCTGTTAGCATTAAATTCACGTACACTTACAAGACATAGGGCTGACTCCATGCCAGTTGAGCACTCAGTTACCTGAGGAGATGATAAGTATAAGTAGCTTTTTGCCCTGCCTCTCGAAATCCTGGAGGTCAAATTGGCCTGCAAGTTAGAACAGGCTTAGGATAACTTGTACTGTTGAATAATGATCCCTTGAGCCAGGATAACCTGAGCACATTGTGCCTTCCTCCCCTCTGCATTCCTCCAGCATGCCCTGGAAAGTTCCCCAGTACCAGGGAGAAGAGACTGGAGGGGCTGGCTATGCCAGTCCTTAATTCCCCTAGGGAAAATCTTCAGCTACTGCCATTAAGTCCCCTTTGGGTCATTCCAGAGGGTCTGAGGATCTGGCTCAAATTAAAACCAAAGTTCTTTGTCACTTTCTCAAGGGCTGTTTAACAAGCCTACAAATTCAGTCCTCCTACTAAACTGAGTGCTTGGCCTAAGGGCCTCTAGTCCTCCTATTGCTAAGGCCAGAATTATTTTTACATTTGTATGTAAAGAAATCTAGACCCCAGAAATTTATACAGAGCACTCCTGAACAGCCCTTCTGCAGCTGAACACCCTGCAGCAGATGATATTTAGTATACCTTGTTCTCTTGAAATATCTGGCTTGTACCAGAACTTGGATGTATCTTGGACAAATTTTACGGTCACGTGTTTATCAGTTGGGTTTTCTGTTAAATAAAGGTAAAAGAAAATTAAAAAAAATCAATATATACCATAACTGCATTGGGCATTTCCTGCTGTTAGCTCTCACCTCGGACAGTGAGGTGTTGATTAATTTAGGAATTCAGAGTTGAACCACAGGAGGTGGGGGGAGAGAAACCCCACAACTAAACTAGTAGTCTGGAAGAGTTCTGAAGCTGCTTTGAGAAATAAAACATACATCACATGATACTTTGACTAGCGCTATTGAAGTTCCATTTCCCGTAAGCTATAAAATATGAAAACTCAGAGTTATAAAGCTACATTAAACATCTAGCTCCTCAGTAAGGTCTGGCTAAGTCAGAACACAGACCAGATGACAAACAGCCACATTAGAAGTATTCTTGCCATGAGCCTAGCAAGGATGCAGGACAAAGCCATTATTATGAGGAATTGACCCAGTCACCACTTACTTGTGGGCTGGCAGCAGAGAGAGGGCTGCATTTGACTGACACATCCAAAAAGGCTCAGAGAAAGCACTCTGGAGTTTTAGCTTGAGAAACAATACATCTAAAGTAAGTGAAGTGTCTCCTCTTACTACAAACATTCACTTCATTCGCTATTCAACATCCACTATTTTATAAAGTATCTAACATTCCACCCTACTCACACGCTCATATAAAAGTGTCAGTTTAACTATAAATACATCCTGGCATAAAACCTACCTGACAAAGAGGAAGTGCTTAAAACTTTTGAAAAGTCCGGAAGGACATTTGGGAATGGGATGCTGATTGTGCTCCCGCTATGAGGGCTGGAGAAGCCACTTGAAGAAGGAGAGATGGAGCCAAAAGAACGGTCACCCTCAGAAGTCCTCTTCTTCTCTGGAAGAGGTGGCTGTGGGTGCAGGTTCATTCCATGGTGCTGTTGAATTGTGCTGCTCTGGCTTTTGTGTCCAGAGGCCACTGTAAGCAAGTTGTGGTCCAAAAAGCCATTGTCCGCTGTACTTGCCAGTGGCGAACTCATAGTTTTGGGAGAGCTACTAGTACTGACCATGAAAACAGGTTGTTTCTCCTCCAGTGGTTGGTTACTGCTAATGCTGGTCCCACCATAGTTCAGGTAGGCCCGGGCACTGGGATGGGCAGCAGGTTCTTGTTGCTGGTCTAAGGACGAATCCTCTTGGCTGTTCAAAGAGATTATTTGCAATCCTGGGGATTGGAAATGGGACAAGAGCGAGCCGTCCTGAATGGGGCTTGAAAATTCTGAGGACACAAGGTAATTTCCTGTAGGCCTGCTGTTCCCCAGCACTGACAGCTGGGGTGAAGGGGTGGACTTAGTGTTGCTATCTAGCCAGTGGCATTCAGTTGCAGAAGGACTGTTCAAAAAGAAAATGTCACAATCAAATCATTCCCATATGCCTTGAAAACATTTCATTGCACAATGCCTTTATTCCAGTCTTTAGCAATAATCTTTAATAGTAATAAATAATAATCTTCACCAAGACAACAAAACCTGACACTTCTATAGCACTCTCCACACATGTATTCTCAAGACACTTTAGTTAATTGAGACCATGTAAGGTTTGCATGATTATCCTCATTTGCCAGATAGGGAAACTGAGACACCAACGGTTCAGAGACTTGCCCAAGGTCATAAAATAATTCAGTGACAGAGCCAGGAATAGTATCCAAGACTCTTGACTTCCAGGATTGTGTCTTAACCGTAAGATCATTCATATTTCAAAAGAGGGGAGTAAGGTCTATTGGGAAATGTAAGTGCATATAAGAAGGGCAAAGAAAATAGTGCAGAACACAGAAGGCAGCATGCAACACCAGAGAGGTGTTTTCCAAGGTTTTGCTTTTTCCAAGGTTTTGCTTCAACTATGAAACTAGAGGTTTGAACATTAAACACAGGACTGTTCCATTTCTGAATAATTGTACTTATCAGTGTGCAGAAACACCACTCCCTGGACACATCTCTCCATGACAAGAGTTTGGAAAGGCAAAGACAGTTTATTCCCCACCACCACACACACACACTTCTAAAAGTCTACTGTACTGAAGCTATGGCTGAAAAATATATTAGCAAGTACTTGTTATAGAGAGGGGGGGTTGGGCGGGGCTAGGTTGGCAAGGGAGAACAAGCCTGCACTGTATAAATGAAGGGGGGAAAATTGAGTTAAGAACTTAAAAACACAGAGAAGGGATTTAGTTGAAAGGGCACAGTGGAAATGGATGCCAGATCTGTGCATGCCACAGAAACTGCACAATAACACAGGAAAGGGAAATAAAGAAATGAAGACAAAATAAAAAAGTTCAAAAGGTAAGGGTACTTTGAAAAGAAATGAGAAGTATTAGAAAGACAGGAACAAAGTTTCAAGATAAACTTTAAAATGAGGGACTTGCACTTTGATTTTTTTAATGATTTCATATTAGCAAAGTATTGGCAGTGCCTGATGCTGAGGTCTTAACTCTCTATTTGCAATTCATGGTTATTTATAATGACAAGTCACATCTTTTCAGACTGCAGTTCTAGGATATGTTATTGGGGATTTGTAAATATGATTCACAATTTCTCAGGCTGGATATATCCTTTCTCTAAGCACTGGTTTTAAAAGGAAACCAGCAGAAGGGAAAAGAAACCAAAAGCATCAGGATGTTTATTAAGAGCTTGACACTTCAGCCAGCTAGCATCAGCTAATAGAAGAGCAGTTCTGAAAACTACTGTGAAAAAGATGCCAATTAGCCATGAATAGAGATGGTAATTAGACACACTCAGAGATGTGGGAGGTGAGATCAATAATAATCAAACAGTGCAGGGATGGGGTCCTGGGTGAAGACAGTAGCTATCCACCTAGGAGTCTGGGAACAGGAAGCCCTATTTGGGATGGCTAGGCAGCTGGAGTGCTGTGAACTCTGCTATTGGGGCTGTTCATAATCTTCTCATTGTTACCCTGTAGCTTCTCCCCATGTGCTTGTTGTAGCCACCTGTTCTCTCTCATTTTATATTTAAATTATATGCTCTTTGGGACAGGGATCAACTCTTTTATGTCCTTATACTATGCCTACCACAATGACACCCTGCTCCTTGATTTGGGCTTTAGATGGTACCACAAAACAAATAACAATGATAATAATGATAATAAGATTTCTGAGGCAACTGGGCAGTTGAAAAGGAAATCAATTGTTGACCCTTGTTTTTGCCCTGTCTCTCTGAAAAATGTTTTCCCCAAATGTCTTATTTATTAGAAATATATTTGCTAAAATGATAGAATGATACACGTTGTAAACAGTGTTTATTTGTTCTGCACCAATATGTTTTCAATATGAAATGTTATGGGATTTTCCCCAAATGGCTGTTAGTAAAAATATCGGGAGCTTTTAGCACTCTGATGAGTATGTACGAACTTGCACTGACATATAGCAAAGCAGTGAATTAAAAGAGATTTGGATCTCTATGTATTCTGATACCTAAAAGTTTTTCTCAGGCAGATCAACACCTCTATAATTATTTCTAAAATTTTTAAAAGCCATACACCCCACTTCAATACATGCATGTAATATATCAAAGAACATGCTCAGCATTTCTGAAAAATCAGGTCATTACTGTCCAAGGACTTATCTTCACTGTGAAGTTAACTTGGGTTCTTACTCAAGTGTTCCCCCTAACCTGAGTCACATCCATCCCCAAAAACCTCTTGCTCGAAGGTGGCAGTTATTTATCCAAATTGGCTGGCCTGATAGATGGTGTAAGCTGAAGTCTGAATGTGCTAACATGGTCATTCTGCAGTGTGGACACAGGCCTAATGACACAGCTGGAGACTGATTTTGTAAGAACCCCAAACTTCCAGGTAGAAGAAAAAGCCCTGGCAAGTTCCCACCTTTCTCCGGTTGGGATGGGGCTGTTTCTGGAAATGGCGCACGCGGATACAAAAGGCCGCTGACACGAAGGAGCTGTCTGCATGTCAGTCCTCAGCAAAGTGGGATTGGTGCCCATGGTGCTGTCAGTCATCACAACTGAGTGGTTAAGGCCATCGGTGTAACTTCGAGATTCTTTAGTAAATGAAATGAAACACAAACTATTTTAGAAACTCAAATTCTCTGATACCTCCGGTGCAGATTTCATTAAAAAATTGCAAAACAACATACAGATTTACTGTTCCCTTAGCCCCTTCTTTTAACATGAAACATATAATAGACTTTATTACGTTTATTTAAAAGTTGATCTGATTTAATGAAATTTAAAGTTACAACACTGCATTGACCATTGTAAATTTCTAGCAAATGAACAAATGAGAGAGAGGGCGGAGGGCACAGAACTTCAACACTCAAGTTGATTGATTAACTCTCCAGGGTATGTCCTCTAATTCTTAAGATGTGAAGAGATAAAATTGAATATTTAAAATTCTTTCCCCCATTCATCACCGCCTGGTAGATGTAAGACAGAGGACAGGGAGATCTGTAAGCAAGTTTCACTTAGATTCAGCATGTACAAAATCCTTTCTCCATTCCTTCACTCATTGAATATCTAAGCTTCTCCTTGCTGGTACAGTTTATTCCTCTACCCTTCGAGGAATAAGCTATACTGGTATAACTGTGTATAATGCTAGGGGGCTGTACTGCTTTAACTATGCCAGTTACAAACCATTATCATTTAAAGCAGTACAAAAACTGTGTATAAACAAGCACGTAGTTCAAGCTGTACAGTTCTGTCATCTAGATAAGGCCTTACACTCTGATCCTTCGAACACTTAAGCATTTGAATAACTTTGTGCACATGAATAGTTCCATTGACCTCAGTGTTTGCCGGACTGGAACCTAAATAAGGTGACTACAATGGAAATGTGATGTAATTACTATCCCTTGAATTAAGACACTTAAAAGAAGACTGAACAAAGCATTAGAAAGCAGACTGTAGGGGACCACCCGGCACTGCCTCTGGGGAATAGCTAAAATGACTTAATGAGTCTTTTCCATATCTAACATTTCTGATTCTGTGAACAGTGAGCTGTATTGGAGAACAAGTCTAAAGTGAAGCCTTCCTTTACACTTCACAGGAGGGCAAGGCAGTTATATAGTTTGAAGAGGGAGTAAGTGAAGTATTTTAAGACAAATACATGAGATAACATCACTGGCAAATCAATGCTTAGTCTGAAGAGTATTCAAATTCCTTACATAGCACACATACTGTAGGGAGTTATAATATGTCAACCATCACAAATCTAACTTTCAGAGGGAAGAATTAAAAAAAAAACATCAACTTTGTGCTACTATCCCAGACCTACAAAGTAAACTAAGAAATACTGTAGAAAGGACTTATTTTAAAAAGAAACTCTGGAGAATCTGAATCTGTATCTACTGTAGAGTGGGGCCGGATTCTAGTCTCACATTGGTGTAAATGTGATTGAAATCAGGCTTGCAATATCAAAATACCACAGGACCAACCCTCAACTGCTGACTTGGGCCAAAATCAATGTAGGGCTTCTCTAAACTAGATTTCAGGTGTGATGTTAAAGCCTAAGGAATTGAGCCCTTTTGCGCATGCTAAAGTACAATTTCTTTTTCTTGATTAGAGATTTAGAAGGTGTTAATTAGTTTGAGCTAGAGCCTAAATCACACCTTTAATGTCTAATCTAGACCTAGGAGGCTACCCACCTTCCCTTCCCCAGGCTATTGTAGGCTGTACAGGGCTGCCACAAGGCAAATACTCTATGAAAGTACTTGACATACAGGCTGGAGAGCTACTCAGGGCCGGGGAGCCTATTTACATAATTTCTCCTCTTCTTGCCATATCTCATTGCTGCATAGAACCTGTGGGTCCTCCCGAACTCTGGGGTGATCTGCCCTGGGATCATTTTGCAGACAGCATATACAGCTGTCTGGGGCTAATGCAAACTTCACAAAACCAGAAGCAAGGCCAAGGATTGACCCATGATTATGATTATTTATTTGCATTTCTGACAAGATTCACCTTGCTTCTGGGTTTGCTCTCTAACTGTAAAAGGAGGTACAATGAATCTCGGGTGGGAGGGGGCGTTACCCTTCACAAACAGTTGAAAGCATCTTACTGCACCTCCGCTAAGTTCATAAGGAACCAATCCAAATTACAAACATTATTTTTTTTCTGAGAACAGTGTTATTAAAAGAGATGAATTGGGGCTTGATGCTCTGCTGCTTCAGCCGTCATTTGCACCTGTGCAAAGCGAGGACATACTGGTGGGTGTAAAGCACCGTTATCCTGATGTAAGTAGCATTTTACAACCACTTGGCACGAGCATAAGGCAGTAGAAAACCAGACCCTCCCGCCAGCAAAGACTAAAGTGAGGTCTCTGTTCAACTACCCTCCTGCCCCATACCAATGTAGCAAACTAAGCACTTCCCATGAAAGCAGCTTTGTTTATAATTCAATTAAAAACAAGCCTGCTGAGTATCCTGGCTGTGTCCACTATTGTCTGATTTGGTGTCTACACTCACAGCACCAGCTGTTAACCCTTTTAACACAAGGAACCCCGCATCCATACAGTATTGTAGATTCTGTGGATTCCCATACTCCTGAGGATACATCATAATAGCATCTGTTCACCCCAATGCATTGGTGCTTCTAATCAAGTGCACCTGCTGAATCTATGCCACTATATCTCTTAGCACAGTGACAAGTTACAGTGCAGTTCTACTTAGAAAAATGACACTGAAAAATTGAATCTCATGTATTGTGTCTCAATGAATTCAGGTCAAATCTGCACATCTTACAAGTAAAGAGATGGTTTTCATAATTACCAGTCCTGCAAACTCATCCTGGGATCTGAGAGCCAAACTATTATACATCACCCATAAGCAAAACCTTTACAATTAGAACTTAGATAAGAATTGTGCTGCTTTGTGAGCCAGAACAGAATTCAGTACTTACCCATAGCTACATTGCCCCTGCAATGCTACCAAAACTAAAAAAGTAGTAGGGTTCTTTGAGTTACAGGTGTAAGTGATGACTCTGAATCAACACTGGGAGATCTACTGTGTAAGAAGGTGCTGTGTTTCACAGTCACTTTTCAGAGCAGAACCATACTTCAAACTGAAACCATTCAATCTACAACAGCACTGCTTATAAATCTCTCTCTGTTAAACAACCTATAGTGACTCAACCCAACCCAGTGACCAGTTGAAAAGATGTGGTGATCCTAGCAGCATTTGAATAGCAGGGCTGTCACTACCTCAGCTTTTTGAGGCCGTGGTCCCACAATGATAGGGGAAAGAAAAAACCCAGCCAGATTCAGCCAGATTCTGCAGATTCCTTATGCTTTAACTCTTTGAATAGTCCATTTCAGTACTACTCAGTATGAATATGGGTGCAGAATCTGGCCTCTTGTGACTGAAAAAGCTAGGCCAGATCCTCAGCTGCGCAGACAACTGAGGTGAGTGGTGGGGAAAAGGGCTCTAACCATGCCAGCTCTCTGCTTCCCTGAAATTGGGCTGGCTGAAGGCCTAAATGTCCCTGGCGCAGCCTAAAGGCTGAATGGATGGGAGATATATGGCCCTAAAGCATCCTGGGAATTGGTTACAACCTTAAGCAATGAAACTACCTCCAGCTTTAAAGGACTGTACAGGGATATGAAGCCCTGTATGATAATTTGCAAGTTTTGGCAGTCAAGTCCGTTTCTTGATCCGTCTTTCATCCATCCAATCAGATAAAATACAAAAATACAGCCTTATAAAAGAGTCACAGAAAACCATGTCAGAGGATATTTACTCAGAATATCCCTGTATCAATAGCTTCATTTTGAAGGCACATGGAAATGTGTTCAGTAGCTCTATTCTTCCACTATTCACATTCAATCTGATGAATCCATTCTTTTAGATAGATTTCCTGCCAAACCCTCATGCACAAAGAATAAATTTAGGACATAAAGAGTGTACAAGAGCAGCTAGGTTTGATCAGATCCTGTACCCTGTAAAAGTCATTTTTTTTTGTGGACATTTGTGTTCCTTTAAAAAAAAAATACACTCCCCT
Organism: Dermochelys coriacea; assembly: GCF_009764565.3. Classification (NCBI taxonomy): domain Eukaryota; kingdom Metazoa; phylum Chordata; order Testudines; family Dermochelyidae; genus Dermochelys; species Dermochelys coriacea. The sequence goes on along the minus strand of NC_050069.1, from coordinate 169,428,602 downwards.
TCCCAAGCACAAAGGCCACATTCCATGAGCTGATATTTTTCTTTCTCCCAATACTCCTTCTGTTACTGGAGAAGTATTCTCAGACTTTCTTCTTCCCTTTGAAATCTGTCTGAAAAAGGAGCACAATACTCCTCTGTGTTCAGCACACAGACTTCAGATCATTTGCAGCTTGCTTTCCAGATGGCTCCAGCTCCCAAATGGCACTGCCAATGTGCTGAGCACAACAACTGCCATGTGGAGATAATCGTGGAAGGAGAGGGAAGGCAGGGGAGATTACTTGAAGATGGTAGGCTTCAAGTCTCCCTCCCACACCTGGGAATTTCAGGAATTTCTATGACAGCGTTTCCTATCTCTCTGCTGACACAACTTTTCTTTACCCAGGAGACCAAAAGGTTACAGATGGTCACATTCCATCTCCAAGATCTATTTTTATTATTCATTCAACAAATTACTTCAAAGGATTGTCTGAACCTCTTGTGGGAGTCTTTGACAGGGCTGAAGTGTTGATGTGTGATGCTTACCAATTATTTTTAATATGCCATAATAGAGGAGGAAAGGTATAGCAGGGATTCAGGAGTGCCAGGGCACATTAGCTCCATTTGCTGTTTGAAATTAACCAATAAAACAACTTACCTAGGGATGTGGTGGATTCTCCACCACTGCAAGTCTTTAAATCAAGACTGAATATCTGTCTAAAAAGATATGGCACAGCTCACACAAAAGTTTGATGCAGAGATAACTGGGTGAGATTCTCAAATCTCTTTTACGCAAGAGGCCCAACCAGATTATCAAAATGGTCCCTTCTAAGCCTTAAAATCTACTGGGGAAGGAAGGAGATGTACTTACACCAGAGAAATGAGAAGGAGCTGGCTGCATCAATAGAAGAGGAATGGCCAGAGAGAGGAGGCAGATATGCTTGAATGGATCTCATTGAAAGACAAACGTCTACCTAGACAAGATACTGCTAAAGGCTGGGGGAAAGGGAAAAGGAGGAAAGTGTTTGGATAGTGAAGTTCATCATGCATCGTTTCAGTTCCATATGGTATGGAACTGAACTGTCTAGCATCTATTTTGCTAATGCCTCAGTGAAGGGAAAGACTAGCTTTTGCAGGCCTTTTAGAAATTGTGTGCTTTAAGGAGATGTTTGGAGGTGAGACAGGAGGAAGATTCCAAGTGCTGGGTGTGCATAGCATGGAGATAAGAGTTGGAGAAGATCTAGGAAGTGGCAATTTGACAAGTGGACTGGACAAAGTGAAGGAAGTGAGCAGAAAACAAATCTATAATATTGTTTGGGGGCATGTCTACACTACAAACTTAAGTTGACCTATGTTAGGTTGACTTAGAACCATTATTGCGGCAGTTTGTGTCAATACTACCCTTGTTCTGTTGGTGGTGTGTATACTCACGAGGAGTGTTTCCACCAACTTAAGGGGGAGGGGCTCTCAGCTCCACCTGCAGCTCCCTGCTGGGAACTCAGTTGCCCCGCATGGCTCTCGGCTCCACACTGGGAGCATGGCTGCGCCCTGCCCCTGGGCTTTTGGCTCTCCACCAGGAGCACGGCTTTCCCGCAGACTCTCAGCTCCCCGCTGGAAGCCCAGCAGCCTCCTGAGCTCCTGGTGGCGAGGGGGTAGCCTCAGTACAGCTGGGCTCCTAGGGGAGAACAGGGAGTCTGGAGCCCAGGGGGCATTAGAGCTCCCAGCAGGGAGTGGGGAGCCTGGGCAGCAGCCTGGCTCGGAGCCGGGACCTCCGGTGGCAGCCCGGTTTGGACCAAGGATGTAGTACAGACACGGACATAATGAGCTCAATGTAAGCTGCCTCACATCACCCTAACTCTGTACTGTACATCAGGTCCGAGTGTCTGTGTAGTGGCAGCCCTATATTTAACATTTCTGCTTCACCCAGCTTGTGCTGCGTTGTAAAGCGTAACAGCAGAAACAATGAATTAATGACAAGAGGATTTCGCCTCCCATAACAGTTCTTCTGAAAGCTGATACAGTGCTAAAAACAAAATTGGCAAGACTTGGTTTTTTTGTGAAGTTAAACAGCTCCTTAGCAACCCATAGAAAGCTCACAGGGAACACCAGAATTAAGACTGTAGCATGAATGGAAATAGGATGGAAAAGGTGTGTGGGTAGGGGGAGATCCACTTAGAAGAGACAGGCTGTCTCATTCACAAGGCAGCAGATTACCAGATACTATTATTCTGAAGTTCTTCTGTTGGAGCCATTTCCTATTTTGCTATCTTCTTTCCTGTCCGCCAAACATCAGAATGTCAAATATCAGAACATACTGGACTATGCTGCAAGCGTCTCTTGTTTGTGCCAGATTCATGGGTCAGATCCTCAGCTGGTGTAATTAGCTTTGCTAATTTACACCAGCTGTGTTCTGGCTCCATTTCCCAACAAGACATAGTGTGCCAAATTAATCTCTGGTGTAAACCCCATTGACTTTGGCCTCTTCTATATTTATAGCATGGAAAACAATGACAAATCAGCTCTAAGAAAAGATGCATATGGTCTTTTCTTTCAAAATTTAAGCTGTCAGGGAATGGCTTTATAGCCTCTCCAGCATAACATGTGTTGCTCAAGAGTCATCTTTTCCCATTTAAGTGGCTTCCACCTTTCATTCAGGACTAAACAGCCCCCTGACTGACTGAAGTGCTGTTGTCAGCCAGCTTTCATGCATTAGTTGGAAATGTCATAAACACAGAACAACATCTGAACAAAATGCCTCTCCTACAGAGTACACCAGCTAATTTACTCAGTGTGGTCAGTGGTTTAAAAAAAAAGATATGCGTGAACTTGAACACTTCTGCATTTTCCTGCTCCTTGTCCCCAATAATAAAGTTAATTGTTCCCTATTCTTTACCTTCCCAGAAATTTTGGTTTTTGAATGTTTTCTGAAAGGCTTATAAATGATCACCAGGCAGGATGCTAACCAAATAGGAACCTTTAGATGGTCAAGTCCTGAGATCCTTAGCTCAGTTTTCTCTCAGGCTAGGCTCCCAGTGAAGCTGCCACTGTCTGAATAAAATTCAAGTGAGTAAACATCTCAGTATTTAGCTTACTGTATGTAAGTTTGTGATAGAAGCAGCTAGGATGAGGTATGTAAATTTATCACACTATTTATTCTTAGCAGAAAAAACAAGCACCCAATAACCTCGTAAACACAAGTCAGATTTTATGACATGGTAGCCGGATATTTTATACTTCAAATCATGAGAGCAGCAGAACTGAAAGATTAGCCTTTATCTGACTTTATTATTTAAAAAATTTGAAAAAAAAATTAGAAGTCTACAAGATCAACCCAAAACACTCCCCTACCCAAACAAATGGTTTCTCTGTGTTCACGAGTAAAATACTCTATAAATGTAACTATCTCTTTGCTTACTGTTCACATATCACTTGCCTAAGACAACGAAAACAGAGAAATGCCATGAAGTTCAGTATAAGATCTCGGTTTCAGAGTAGCAGCCGTGTTAGTCTGTATTCGCAAAAAAGAAAAGGAGTACTTGTGGCACCTTAGAGATTAACAAATTTATTAGAGCATAAGCTTTCGTGAGCTACAGCTCACTTCATCGGGGAATACATCCGATGAAGTGAGCTGTAGCTCACGAAAGCTTATGCTCAAATAAATTTGTTAGTCTCTAAGGTGCCACAAGTACTCCTTTTCTTTTTTGAGTATAAGATCTAGTTTTGCTTACCCAAAAAATATCATGTAAACATTACTAATTCATAGGAAGATTTGAACTCTCACTCGCGCTTTTTTTTTTTTTAAACAAATCAAACTTTGAGGATTAAACTAGGGGCCAGTATTTCTAAATTGACAACTTTATTGACTGCCTAATGTGGAAGGATAGTTTTACAGAGAGATGTGGGGAGGAAACCGTGGCTCTGCAGCATGCTACCTCTTCCTCTGAATCCATGAGAAATCCCTCCAGCCAAATCCCATAAATTCTGAGGGGGCATAATGGATGGAACCAGAATTAGGCCATGTCTACATTACAGAGTTAAGTTCACTTAAGTTACGTTGACAATCATAAGACATTTTAATGACATCAGTTGTGCATGACCACACAACGCTCCTTGTGTCGGTGGAGAGCATCCACAGTCGTTGCTCTTGCATTGAGAGTGTGCATTGCATTGTGGGTAGCCATCCCACTGTGCAACTTGCCACCCTCTGCCGCTGGGAGCTCTGGAAATGGATCGTGGTGCATCATGGCGGTGTGCTTGCCATCCCATTATGCAGTTCTTTCCATCTCATCATTCCATGGGCTTCTGACTTTGTTTCGTGCTGTTTTTCAACAGCCCTTGTAAACTATGTGCCCCTCATCTCTGCCTGAAAGCACTGCTCCTGAACTGCTGAGCAGTCTGGCGATGAGACTTATGAACACAATATGGCTGGTCCTGCAGTATTTCATGAGCTGTGAAACAGAGAATGAATCAGTGGTGCCTGCCCTGCTGTCTACCACAGAAACAAACAATTCAAGATTGATGCTGGCATTCACCGAACAGTTACACATGGAAGATCCTTGGTACTGGGCTCAGGAAAAAAGCACTGAATGGTGGGATTGCATTGTGATACATGTATGGGATAACCAGCACTGGCTACAGAACTTTCAGATGCGCAAATCCACCTTCTTGGAACTGTATGCGGAGCTCTCCCCAGCACTGCTGTGCAAGGACAGCAGAATGAGAGCTGTCCTCACTGTTGAAAAGCGAGTGGAGATCGCTGTGTGGAAGCTGGCAACTCCAGACTGCTAGCAGTCAGTTGCAAATCAGTTTGGAGTTGGAAAGTCCACTGTGGGGGCTGCAGTGATGCAAGTATGTAGGGCCATTAATCGCCTCCTCTTACAAAGGACTGTGACTTTCAGAAATATGCAAGAAATAATTGATGACTTTGATACAATGGGATTCCCTAACTGCGGCAGGGCAATAGATGGAACACATATCCCAATTTTGGCCCCAGAGCATCTTGCGACACAGTACGTCAACCAAAAGGGCTACTTCTCCATGGTCTTCAAGGCACTGGTGGATCACCGGGACTGCTTCACTGACATCAATGTGAGGTGCTCAGAGTAGGGGCATGATGAATGCATCTTTTGGAACACTGGGTTGTAGAGGAAGCTACATGCTGGGACTTTCTTTCCAGACCAGAAGATTCCAATGGGGGATGCTGAAATATCCATAGTGATCCTGGAGACCCTGCCTACTCCTTGCTCCTGTGGCTTATGTTTATATGATACAAATAAAGAGTCAATTTGTATCAAAGAATAAAGTTTAACAACAGGACATAATATAAATGTTTTGTCAAACAGGGGACATGGAAATGAGGAACGGTCTCTTGGTTACGGCTCTCACAGCTGAGAGTAACTGCAACTTTCGTTGTGAAATCAGTACCTGGGGGGGAGTGGAAGGGGTTCTGTGAGGGACCGAGAACATGCGCGGAATGTGGTGGGGGAGTTTGGGGAGGGCATGGAACAGAGTTTTGTATTGGCTGTAGAATGACCCATGCATGGATGTGATCTGACTGCAGCATGATGTGGGACTTGAGCATCTCTGTCTAGCCCTTCAGTAGCTTTATCTTCTGCTTCTGCCCATCTATCATCCACTCCTGCCCTTATCTCCTTTCCAGGCTATCCACCCTGAATTTTTCATTAGCTGTCTCCCTCCACGCTCTTGTTTCACTATCTGCTGTATCTGTTGACTGCAGCACTTTACAAAGCATGTCCTCCTTACTCCTTCTGATTCATCACCTTCTCTGACTGAGGGGCTCCACCGGTGTGGAGGAGTGGGTCCTCAAGGGCACATCTGCAGAAACCAAAGAAACAGTGAACAGACACAGTATTGTGAGTGTGCTCACAGTCGTGAATCACAAAATTTACACACACCTCTTTCTCACTGTCCCTTGGCTAGCACAAAGGTCAGCCCCACACATGGCGAGTTCGGGGGGAAGAGGGGAAATTTCCAAGAAGGGACAAAGGGTCTAGGTGGTTTGCGAAGGGGGTTACTACAAATGCCTAGGAAGACTATTCTGCATATTGGCACCCTTTTTCATAGGCTAGGGTAATCTAACTTAATATCTCATTCCTAAGGGATGCAACAGTACCTCTTCTGCATTCGTGTGGCTTCAGACCGGCTTCATAAGCTGCTTGCCTGTATGCCACTCTGGTCTCTGCAGAAATAATTGCCGTGTGGCATGGCAAAGTTTCCTACAGCAGGGAGAGAAAGAAGGCAGATCTCCCAAGAAACCTGCAGCAGAGTATCAGTTTCCTGGAGATCTCTATGGAGAATTCTCGGGTCATCCCCATGTACATTAACAAACTTTTCTGCCGGGTCCCCACTACAAAGATGCATAGGCTCTGTTGTTAATTTCTGTCCATTATCTCTTCTCTACCATATAACACAATAAATGAGAGCTCGATTTCCACACACCATGTAGCATCAAACAAAGTGAGCACTTACCGGAGCTCCCCTCTCCTGCATCACGTATGCCAGAGTGGAAAGCCGGGATTGACTAGATCCCTTCCGAGTGGAAAAGAGGTCCTGACTTGCCATGCCACTGGATGACTCTGCCGTGTACTCCGCATCGTCCTCCAGCTCCACTTCCTCCTCCACTACTTTGCCTTCAGGGTTGAGTCTGCTGGTTGCTGGCTCCAGTCCCCCCAGAAGTATTCATGAGGCTCTTGGTGGTGGAGGTGGGGTTACCGTAGAGGATGGCATGTCTCCGGTGCCACACTAGAGCAATGATAGGTTTCCCTTGTCTTCTGGTACGCCAGCCTCAGCTCCTTGATCCCTTAGCATGGCACTGCTGGGTGTCCCTTTCATGCCCCTTCTCTTGCATGCCACTAGTGATCAGCCCGGAGGAATCAAAGTTCCTACGGCTGGAGTGAAACTGAGACTGGACAGCCTTCTCTCCCCAGAGACCCAGCAGATCCATCAGCTCCAATGTATTCCAGGCGGGAGCGCGTTCGTTGCGGAAAGCCAGCATGGTCAGCTGGGAAGATATTGTGTGAACTGTCCAGGCCGAGGAAACAGGTATAAGGATTTCAAATATTCCTGGGCCTTTAAAAGGGGAAGGAGCGCATACCTGTGTTCCTTCAGGGTAGCAGAGTTCAAACTGCTGACCAGTTGTCAGGATGGGCATTGTGGCCTGGAAACCAATTAGGGTGACATAACCAAGCCTAGTGTCTATGCCAGTCGTTCTCAACTGACTGCACATTGTGGGCCGCACACCAAGCCTAGTATCTATGCCAGTGGTTCTCAACTGATTGCACATTGTGGGCTGCAGGTGCGGGCCACAACGTGTTACATGGGCTGCAGGTGCCGGGTGACAGGGCAGCGGCAGCTCTGACCCTTGCTATGCCAGGTGGCTGGCTGCCCACCCCAGTCCCCGAGCTCATGTGGCCAGTCGGCTGCCCTACATCCCCACCACGCGGGGTGAGTGGGCTGGCTGCTCGTCCCCGACCCCGCGGCCAAACCCCTCCGCATCAGGCAGCGGGGCAGGGAACCCTGCGCACTCTGCCAAGTGGGGTTGGTTGGCTGCCCCGGACCTGGACCCCAGAGCTTACAGGGCTGGGCGGCTGCCCCAGACTTCTGCCACATGGGGCGGGGCGGCTTCTCGCCCTGTCCCCCAGCCACGTCGCTGCCCTAGACCCCAGAGCTCACCCAGCATGGCGGGACAGCCCGACTGGACCTCTCTGCACTGGCAGCGGGCTCGGACACCCCCGCGCTGTGCAGCTGGGAACCCGGGACTCAAGGCATGCAGGCGGCCTTTAGCACACAGCTGAGCTGGACTGCAGCTGTGTGCTAACTGGGCTGCAAGCAGACTGAGAACCCCTGGTCTATGCTGACGCTGCATCACTCTATATCACAAAAAGCCCTATGAGGCTTGTTGGGGTGGTTTTATATCAGCGTAGCAGGGGAGTTACATCGGCGGGAGGAGCATTTCAGTGTGTACAACTCCACTGTTTTGTCAGCGAAAGCTGACTTTTGTTGATAAAACTGTAGTGTATGAAAGGCCTTAGTGAGAAGCTGCTCGTTGCGTCATGCTTCTCCTAATAGCTGTAAGATGCCATAGGTCAGGCCTTTTCAGGACAAATATTTTTGTGGCCTCAGAGTGTGGCCACCAACTCTTGCTGGTGACTGCTCTCACACTTTTTCCTAAAATATGTAATTAGCTTTAGGAAAAATAAATATGCACCTATACACATCCAAATCGTCGTAATTTATTTATTGCTACCTAGTAAGTCCATTGTGAAAAGTGATATTAACAAACATACAAGTACCACATCACAGCGGACTTATTCAGCCCTGGCAAGCGTGGGGATAAATTAAGCCCTGGATGGGGGTGCTACAGGAGGCAGCGGGGAGCTGAAGTCTGAAGCTGCACAGCCGGAGCCAGGGACTGGAGCCCAAAGCCCCACAGCCAGAGCCTGCCATCCCAGGGTTAAAGCCCAAAGCCTGATCCCCACTTCCACTGGGTACCTGTTCCTCCAGCATTGTGTCCCAGGTGTCTCCAGATGGGGGCAGAGTCCAACCCCTGCTGGAGTCCCCAGCAACCAACACCAAGGCAGGGCATCCAGGAGCAACAGAGAGGGGGAGGGGCCACTACTTTGCCCCCCCTCCCCAGGAGGCTGTGGCCACAAGAAAAGCCCCTGGTGGCTGCATGTGGCTAAGGTGGCCGAATTTGAGAAACACTGCATAGGTAATAAGAAAAGGCACCTTAGACAAGTACTCCTTTTCTTTTTGCGGATACAGACTAACACAGCTGCTACTCTGAAACCTGCATAGGTAATGTTAGTCAGACAAGAATTTACCATGTGTGGAGGGGATTGCAATGCACCTTCAGGAGCTGAAGCTATGCTACCAGGAGGGAGGTTTCCGGTTTTCTCTGTATGGGGGGTTTGTGAGAATAGCTCTATTCTCTGTTGCTCTAATCTGGAATCCAGTGTTTTTCATGAATAGCCTCAAATCCTTCTGCATGATTGCATATGTACTTTCACAGAGGGTGATAAGTCACCACCCAGGATGTCCACTGTGGGTTTGTTTTTTTTTTATTGTTTTTAAGTAACTTTCCCCTTCCACCATGTTTTACCTGTCAGAAGGGCAATCAGACCCTAGATCAGAGAAACAATACCTCTCTTGATCCTTGCATACCAGGATTAGCATCAGAATTAAGTAGCTCCAGAGTACTTCTTTCCTTCTTTTTTTAATGCCAAATTCAAAGTTACTTGTGAAAAGAAAGATTTAAAGCTAACTGCAAGCCCTGCCCCAAGGAATGAAACACCCCTGTGTGATGCACATCCGTCTCCTCACAAGGGCCAGCAAAACTAGGAGAACCATGGGAAACACAGGTTTAATAGCCACAAAGTAACCTCATTGCTCTAGCAAGACCTCCTGTAGTAAAGATCTTTGACTTCATGTTATTATTTACTGTCTGTGGCAGTCTAGAAGTGCCTAAACTGCTAGGAATGTTCCAAACAAAGTCATGGGGGCTATAGTCACCTCTGCCTTATGCCACAAAGGGGGCTGTAGGGTCCCTCAAAGAAATGGTCTTGGCATAGTGCAGAGCCAGCATAAGATGGTTCTGTGTCACCTTCCGCATGAACCTCTAGTGAAAGGGGGGAAGGCTTAGAGAAAGAGTGGGTGTAGTCGGGGCACTCCTATTCCCCAGTTATTCCTGGGTGCTGTAATGGCCTATCGGACTGATACCAGCCAGGACCAAGTTAGAGCAGGCTCTGATGCTGCTCTAACCTGTATGGCCCTCGGTGGCCCCAGGATCAGAGAATGCATTGCCTTCCTCCTCAGTCCCTGTCTGCACTAGTTTGAGCACCCTCACAAAGATGAAACCCTGCCCCCCAATAGTCCTGCCTTGAACAGTTTTCAATCCAACTTTTCCATTGATTAAATAAACCTAACACTGATAAATGTAGAAGATACACTACTTACATTGTTTAACTTTCTTGTAAATCACAATTACTTGACCTACTGTACTATAGATTTAGACTAAAATACCACAATACCATGAACTATATTATGTCGACTAAAATAAATACAAATGAAATGTATGATCCGAAGCACAGCATCTTTAAAGCATCAAGCACTATAGCATACTTTCACTAAAGTCGCTAATTTTAGTTTTTGCCCAAACATACTATATATATTACAAAAATTCCTGCCCAGAAGCTGAAACAATCAGCTGCACGCCGTCTGCTCAGGAACTTGGAAGGAGGCTTGCAGATGCTCAGCTATTAACTTAAGTGCAGCCTGGCTGTTTTAGGAATGCAGTCATTTGCCAAGGAATCTCCCCGAGTTGCCAGGTCACTCCTTAGATGTCAAATGTGATGTTTACTATAGCACTCCTCATTAGGAGAGGGCCACTTGAGCAGCTGCCAGTCTACAGTGCAAAAACAAAATCAGTAACACACTGTTTTTAATTCAGGGAAGATTATTCGTATTTGAGTAGAGATTAAGAAACACATTAGACAAGATCATTATTAACATGCCTGCACTAGATCTTCACCAATCAGCAGAGCAAACTAGCCAGCTACTCTAAGAAAGGACAGGCTCATTCCATTCTTATCCTTTTGTATTGTATATTGGAACTTCACATAGAACCACATCACCATATAAATGTTGCCACATGTCTTCAGAGCTGCCAGAACCACATAAAACCCTGAAACGGTGCTTCAAGTGTTCAGAAAGTTGTGAATTAACTTGCCCTATTCTTAGGGGGGAAAAAAGGAATATAGTAATCCTTCTCTCATATATGAACAAGCAGCCCACGTGAAGTACCGTATAATATCCAGGCTAATTCTGCTCAGGTCAACTCCATGCAACCTGTTAACTTCAGGGGGGTTCCTTGGGTAGAAACAAACAGCTGAATCAGGCCTACTGTGGGCTACATTTTCAAGAGGCAACAGTTTTGGTGTGCTCTGTATGAATCCACCTGGGTTTCTGCAGTTGGTCTCCTAAAAAAGGGAGGCAATGATTTTCAATGGTTGCTTTTTAAAATTCAGGGGTGAAACAATAAAAGCATACCTTATTTCAGTTTACATTTAGCCCTGTATACTACAAGAACAATTCTGCATTGGCAAGGAAATGGACCAGATGAACTACCAGATCTTTTCTACTTATTTCTAATGTCTGAGATTCTGTGATTCAATCTTTCCTTCCTTCTGTGTTTACATTGGGTAAGATCCTGCAGTCCTTATACAGGCAAAACGTCCATTGACTAACTACAAGTTTTGCTTAAGTTAGGACAGAAGGAGCAAGCCCTTTTTTGTTTTGGCTAATTCTGCTCAGTGATGCCCCTCACACCACTAACCAGCAGTTGCACCAAATGCCCAAGCACATCAAGGTTTCTCTGTGTCATAATGAAGAATTGAGATTGGAAGCCCAGAAATAGTTACACAAAACATTTTATACAGAACTCTAAATCTAATTGAAAAGATGGCTGACGCCAGAAAAATTATATCAACATTTTGATCAAGAGTGGAAGCAAATTGTTGTTCTGTTTATGATGAGAGAGAAGAATAAATAAGTAACGTGACTCATTCAGGAAAGAGGATGAAAAATATCTACACTTATGTTTATGCACTTGTAATATTTTTTAAAAAGTCAGCTCACTTTTCACTTCTTTGAAGAGTAATTCAACACCAGTATAATCTTGCTAGGGAAGCTTCGAGGGAGGGCTTGGAATCAGTCTGGACAAAGTTTTTGTAAGTACTCAGCAATTATCCCTGTTCCAAACAGTCCCTGTTTTTTCTGTTTAGACCAAAAACTGGTTGCACAAAATTAATCTGTACTCCCCTGGGCTACTCCATTGATTCTAATGGACCATTGTTTGTTGTTTACATTGACAAAGGATTTCCAGTCATGAAACTTTGCAACTATCTCAGTGGACTCCAGATATCACCACAGAGGACTGTACATTTAAGACGTAACTCTACCCTCTGGTTTTGTTTTTGTTTGTTTGGGGTTTTTTGGCAGTTTGCTAAAGATCTTGAAGTATGCTGTGTGTAATAAGCGCCATACGATCCACACCAGCTCTTGCAAATGCCTGAAAACTCACAGGAAGTGTCTCACAATGAATAGCTTAACCAGAGATGCCAAAGCCCTCTCTTTCCCCCATCCCCACTCACATGTATACATACATACATACATACATACGTGCACTACCACGGAGATCATATTTCAGTGCCTGCTGCGCAGTTTTAGGAATTTAGCCAATGAAAGAAGCTGCACAAAATGCATTTTTGGACAGAGGGGACAAACTGAAAAGCAAGAGGGAGAGGAGGAAAACAAAAACCTACCTATGGAAGCAGTCATGACAGAGATTCGGGTGGTGGAAAACTTTATGGGAGAAAGAAACAACAAGGAGCTCCCTTCTTCTGAACCAATCTCTTTGCATTCTTTCTTCGCTTTAAGAGAGGGCAGCAGCAGGCAAGCTAGCTCCTCGAGTAAGCAGAGACTCCAGCAAAGATACTCCCCATATAACCCAGCAGTGCCTTCCCATTTTCTTTCCCCAGTGCAATAACCCTTACGGCAAAGAGGATTCCAAGTCTCAACCGAGGGAGGCGGGGGGGAGAAACAGGCTGTTGCTCTAAATCAAGTCATTCAGCTAAAGACAGACAAGACAGAGTCCACTCCATCCAGATGGAAAATAATTCACTGATTGTTCCTGTTAGCTTTGCTGCTTGTGTCCCAGCCAGACTGCCCATTCAGTGCATTCATGCTCTGGTGACTCCACCTCATTTGAATTTGACTTTTTTTTTTTTTTTTAATTTCCCCCCTCCCTCTCCAGCTGACACACACATAGCTTTGTTCCTCTGCCTCCCAATCTACTTCCTCCTGTCAGCATGCAGCACTGCAGGTCAAAGACCCAGATGGCCCTTTGGGGATTACTGCTCCCTGCCTGTTTCTTCACTGCCCCTTGTACACAAACCTGAAGTGGTTTTTCTTTATTAAATTGACCCCTGGTTCCCTGCCCAACTTAACTTCACAGGCACAACTTTGTTTCTTCATTGGAAGTGTAGGGGTTACCTTCAAAATACAGCTGGCACCTACAGCTGAGTGATTATAAAAATCAAAACCCAGCTGTTAAATATTACCAAGTTGATACTGATAAATTTAGCATCACCAAGAGCTCTGAATATGTTTGACTCACTTCCCAAGATTTCTCAAACAAAACACCACGTGCAATCCTAACATCTAATGTCACCCTATTATTGTTCACTGCAGCTTTTTATTTACAGACCAGGAAGATCAATGGGAAACGGTGCAGCGCTGCAATGGGCAGCACACTTCCTCCTTAGATTGTTCTTCTGTGTCCTAGGGCACCACATTTTCAGAAAGGATGAATATAGGAAATGACTTGATAAGGGCAGAAACAAATATGAGGATTTAAAACTTTCCTGTAATGAATCACTTGACTGCATTTGACTGGTATAGAACAGCTGAATGTTTTCAACATACTTTTTAGTCAACTTTGATAGTCTGGAAGTACACAAATAGCTTGATTACATGCACCAGTACGGGTGAAACTCCTACATTCAAATATGTGGGAGTTTTGTCTACATAAAGTCAAAAAGAATGGACCTAAAATGTACCATTATTTTGCAAGAATACCTATGATTTTTGTTGTTGTTGCCCACAGCTGCTATTGTTATTACTTGTATTGTTCTAGTGCTTCGGGCCGCTCCCCCACCCCATCAGAGATCACCGCCCTAATATACTAGGCGCTAACAAAACCGAAGTCCCTGCTATGAAGAGCATAAGTATAAAATAAGGGATGACAGATAGATGCAACAAAAAGAGATGGTGGGGTGGGGGAGGAGGAATGCATAGGTTAATAATGTAGCAATTGTTGGCCATGTCATCAATGACTTTGGTTAATTACACTTTCATTTCTCTTTGTTTTGGATATTTCTTGATAGACAAATATCGCTGAATACACTTCAAATTCCTATAAACAGAAATTATTAATGAAAATTGACCTTTGTAGAAAACGTTCCCTGGCTTTGCAGGAAAAGCTTAGTACTCACAGGGAATCTTTGGATGTCCTGTTTCCTTCCGGTTTTCAAGTCTTAAGTATTCTAAAGGTTAAAAATCCTTGGAAAACCTGCTTACTCAGCTAATCGTGAGCACTGGGCTTAGTACAATGACTCATGGAAGGTGAAATTTAGACTTGAGATCAGTTTTGAATTTTTGTGAGAGACCAACAAAAGACTGGATTTGTGCAGAAAAGGTTGGTCCTTAACGTGGGGGCAAATGTAAAACAAATTAAAAAAATACCATTAGAATTACTGTAATACTTCCTTATGTTACAGGCGGGGCTCATAGCATCACCTATTGCTAAGGTTGCCTGACACTTCCCATTACAAGACCTGGTTTCAATTAACTCTAGTTTGTATGTTTGTTTGTTTTCAGCTATAACTTTGCCACACTTAAACAGGTTGGGCTGAAATTTTACATGCAGGGTGTCAGACTTATTTTTTGTGTTTCAAAATTTCAGTCAAAATGATTCAACCATTTCCAAGAACAAAGGTAGGGAATAATCAAATCAAATGAAAAGTATAATCAAATTGTTTTACCCATGTTAAAAAAAGCTGACAGCCTTTTTTTTTTCAAACTCCTCTAGCACTCTATGCTTTAGAGCAGGGACTTGAAATTTTGCAGGTAGAAGGAAGCCTTTGTGTCAGGGACGTGCCCTTTGCTCTGCCCATATCTGGCCAAGTAATAAGGTTTGAAAAATTACAATTCACACATGCTTACTTGAGACTTCTTTGACTTTTAACAGCTATAATCTTTGAAGATTCCATCCGAGCATACTCTATCCCCACACAGCTCCAGTGTGTGACTGGACTGTTCATGCATCATCTCTAACAGAGTGAATAAGCATGTTACATCCAGTTGAGGGCTACAGGAGCAAAGCTGAATCTCCCCTGTGACAGCTGCTTCACGCCAGAGTGTGGCTGGGCACAGGAACTGAGCGCAGGGAAGCCTCTCTCTCTCTCTCTCTCTCTCTCTCTCTCTCTCACTAGAGTGTATGCATTATGAGATAGTTTTTTTGCATAATCCCATACTTTTTTTTCTACAGGACCTCTGTGGATCATGTAATTAAAGACTGTACCATAATCCATACATACAAGGGGGCCAAACTGAGGCTGTGGGGCAACCTTAATTCTGGCATTTGCTAACTTTTGAGTGCTTGACATTGCAAATTTAATATTGTTCTATTAACATTTTTTTAGCATATATCTCTATATATACAGCTTTCATATAAAGTTCTCAATGTGCTTAATGAAAAGGAGTACTTGTGGCACCTTAGAGACTGGTGCCACAAGTACTCCTTTTCTTTTTGCGAATACAGACTAACACGGCTGCTACTCTGAAATGTGCTTAATGAAAGCTTCACAATGTCCCCATGAGGGAATTATTATTATTCCCATTTTACAGACAGGGAAACTGAGGCACAGAGTGGTTAAGTGAGTTTCACGTGGCCACCCAGGTTAACTGTGACAAAGCCTGGAGTTCTAACTCCGTGATGCTGTACTCTAACAACAAACAAAACTGGACAGGACCAACAGTTGCTGAATGCTCACAAATAACTTTAGTAAGAAGGGCATTCAGCAAATTAAAAATCTTAACTTTTAGTCCGCTCTACACTACAGATTTACCTCAGTATAACTATGCCACATAGGTATGAAAAATCCACATCCCTGAGCGATGCAGTTATACCAACCTAACCCCCGGGTGTAGACAGCGCTATGTCGACGGGAGGGCTTCTCTCATTGACATAGCTACTGCTTCTCACAGAGGTGGATTAACTATGCCAACGGGAGAAGCTCTCCCGTCAGCAAAGTAGCATGTTCACTGAAGTGGTGCAGCTGTGCCGCTGAAGCATTTTAACATGTGGAACTCCTTGCCAGAGGAAGTTGTGAAGGCCAAGACTATAACAGGGTTCAAAAAAGAACTAGTTAAATTCATGGAGGATAGCTCGATCAATGACTGTTTGCCAGGATGGGCAGGGATAGTCCCTAGCCTCTGTTTGCCAGAAGCTGGGAATGGGCAACGGGATGGATCACTTGATGATTAGCTGTTCTGTTAATTCCTTCTGGGGTACCTGGTATTGGCCACTGTCGGAAGACTGGATACTGGGCTAGATGGACCTTTGGTCTGACCCAGTGTGGCCATTCTTATGTTCTTATGTAAGAAGGGATACATCTGTAAACCACCACCACTATCCAGACCTAATACTTAACCATAAAATTACACATGCAGCCTTGAATTGTGCAGACTTCCTGAACGGGTAACATGAATATTTAAATAAAGTATCCTTTTGAAATGGTAACTGGTTTAAAGAGCATGTTTTCTCCAATGTCTTTCCAGTAATTTCTTCCTCCTTCAACTTTTCCTCAGGCTGCATGGTTACCTGAGATGACACAGAGTTGCTGAAAGTGTCACATCACAGAAAGCAGTCTCTTCCCAGAAAATCTGGAAAAAAAAATCTCTATTCTTTGCAAACCACAGAAAAGGAAACTGTGGTTTCCATGGATTTTTGTTTAATATAAGCCCTACATGTAGGGATTTATGTAAAAATGTTCATTTCTTGTGTCTGTTTTATAGTAATTAGCAAGTGTACTTGAACAAAAACAACCAAATTTGCCCCTGGTTTAAACACTTCATGGTCATCTGCTCACTGCCCCTGCATTTCTGCTGAACTGGTTCAGTTCTGAATGAAGCTTTATTCCTACACATCCAAAATTAGTAATATATAGTGGTAGGAAAAAAAAGTAGATTTAGTTCCTTCTTTAGCGTGCACCCTCCCCCCCATACATATACAAGAAGAAAGAAATATATACACACAAAGGATACATTGTGGGGGGGAGGGGGCCGAACTCCCCCAAATCAAACACTCCAGAATCCCAAACCAGACCTTTGTTATGGGCCAAACCCAGATCTAACCATCTCTAAATTTTTTTGGGGGGGGGAAAGGGTGTTGTGTTGCAAATTCACACCCAAACTTTGTGACTTGATCCCATCTTTATTCTATCCCCCTCTATCCAGTGGTCATCATTTGTGATTCCTCACATCCAGCATCACCAGGTGTAAGTGCAACAACATAATTCATGTTATAATGTAAGCCCCTATGAGGGATCATGTTCTTCTTGAGACTGTGATGTGGAACTACAAAAGGGAATGTGTGTTCAAATACAAATCTTTTCAGATAGCAAATTGTTTACATAAAAAGAAATCCTCTAACACTTATGACCTGCAAATTGACTGCTTTATCTTATCACATGATTTTTAGAGGAGGTGAACACCTACACCTGCCAATGAAGTTAATGGGAATTTAGTGTGTTCAGCACCCGTGAAGATCCTGGTGTCTGTCCCGCTCAGTCTGAGGCTCATTAGAAATTTATAATAACTGCAAAAACATCCACCAAGCTATTGCTGATGTGTTTTTTCCCCCGGTATACAAGATAACCATGAACAACTTTCAGCTGAGTAAAGCTGAGCACTAGTCCTTCAAAGCTGGCCTTCTTTTGCTCAGCTGTTTGCCTTTCTACCTGCTGCTTTATGCATCCCTGGCTTAATGGAGTAATGTGCAAGATGCACTTTTAGCAAAATACAAGACACGTTGCTGTTTGACAGGTCTCCTCTAGCTACCAAGTAGGAAGTGGATTTTTTTGACTCCCTTTTCTCCCTTCGTGTGCTAATAAATCATAGTTAATAATTTGACTTATAACTCTTCAAATACAGTTGTTAGTCCAGAATAACTCCTAAAAATAACTGTTGGTGTGCAAATCATTGTGGATTTTCATTATGAATATTTGATAAGCAAACTATGTTTGCTAGATCTGTTGGTCTTGCACTGAAATAAGTGGCCAGATTTTCAAAAAGCTTCAGTGTGGTAGAAACTAAAGTTCTTTTTCCATTATTATGCTTTGATTTTTCATGTAGATTTTGGGACTGGATCTTGTAGTCACTACCGTAGCAAGAATGCTCATTAACTTCAATGGGAGTTTTGTCCCAATAAAGAGAGCAGATTGGGCCCCTTCATTTATGTTGCTCTGAATTTTCATTGCAGTGTACAGATTAAGCATACCTAACTGGTAACAGGTTCCCAAAATATGTTTGCATGGAATGAGAACTGATAAAAAAAATCAGCTTCCCAAACTCAAAGTAAACCTTTAAGGTTCAAAAGAGTATGGTTAATTTCTTGTCTTTTAATTTCAAATTTTTGTTTCTGTTGGAAATAAAACACTACAAGAAAAAAAAATCTCATGTTATTTCTGACCAATCCAAAGCCATTGAGTGCTGCAAAACTTAAAAGAAAAGCTACTTACGAAAGATTTTCAGTTGTTTCCAGAACAATAAGACTTTGATAAACTTCAGCTAGCCTTTTGCTATGATTAAGTGTGGTATTAGTTTCATATTCAACACATCTTCTCTTGGGGAACTACATTTTACATGGTGAAGTTGTTGAATCCCTAAAGAGATCTTAATTCCCCACTGTTTAGTTAAGTGTTTCCGCTACACAGATTTTATTAAAAAACAAAACGCCTAGATTTTGTTGTCATTTACAAATATGCAACTCTCTATAGATTCAGTGAGAGTAGCATCTGCATAAGACAAAGCAGATTTTGGCCCAAAGCATTTAAACAGTCTGAATGATAATTGCTTTCCCTCAGGTTTTGCTTACTTAGTAATAGTTTAGATCCTATGGACCAATTTAGTTCTTGAGTTGAAATCACTGATGGGGTGGACTTTGCAACAGAAAGGTATACCAGCACAGATGTTGAGTTGATCTGTCCACAGGTCTAAGGAGTTTCTCATTTGAAGAGGAACCATAATCTGTCTGACTGGAGAATAGATCGTTCCGAACCAACTCTGGAAGCAGCAGAGACATAGACTTGTTTGATCTGTCACTAAGGTGCAAGCTGTCATGTGTCGCAGGAGTTGAAGACAGCTTCTCATTGTGGTTCAAGGGCTCCCCATAATTGCTCATATCAGATCTGACAAGATTACAAATCTGTCTAAGGGAAAGTAGGATCTGGCTGTTAACAAGTCCAAATATGCCCCTATAAACTGTATCTTCCATACAGAGATTAATATGGATGTTTTTACATTCAGCTGCAGACCCAACTCCTGCAACAGAGCGAGAGGATATGTGAGTGGAAGACAGAACTGCTTCACAGGTACAGCCCTTGTGTAGCCAGTCATTGAGGTACAGGAAGACTAGAATGCTTCCTGCCTGAGTTAAGCAATGACTACTGCCACGACTTTTGAGAACACACTTGAGGTTGAGGAAAGGCCAAAGGGAAGTACTTGGTGTTGAAAATGATACTGTATTATAGTGAAGCATAGATATTCTCTATGCAGTGCACGTATCGTTATATGGAAACAGGCAGGTTGAATGCCGAAAACCAGCCCCTTTCTCTAATGAAGGAAGTATAGCAGACACCATCCTGAACTTTTGAGACTTTACAAATGTGTTTAGAAGTCTTAGATTTAAGATCAGTCTCCATCCTTCTTTGGCACTAGGAAATACTTCAAGTAAAATCCCTTGCCACTGTTAGGAGAAGGAACCGGTTCCATTGTTCCTAATTGAAGGAGAGAGTTCACTTCTTGCTGGAGAACCCTGAGCAGAAATCGGAGACTGACTGGAAGTCTCCTTCATCCTTCTTCAGCCAAAGAAAGGATCACCTGCAGAAAATGGTGCAGAGTACTGTGATATTGGAGGATGGTAGTCTGGAGATCAAGGTTTTGGTACTGAGAGAAGTTCAGTAGCCATGAGGAGTGAGGATACGAGTTCATAATGTCTCTAATAAAGTAAATATTAATGGAAACTGCGTGATCATGGGAGACTAACTTCCCAGATATAGACTGGAGGACCAGTGCTAGTAATAATAATAGGGCTCAGATTTTCCTAGATGCGATAGCTGATGGATTCCTTCATCAAGTAGTTGCTGAACCGACTAGAGGGGATGCCATTTTAGATTTAATTTTGGTGAGTAGCGAGGACCTCATAGAAGAAATGGTTGTAGGGGACAATCTTGGCTCAAGTGATCATGAGCTAATTCAGTTCAAACTAAATGGAAGGATTAACAAAAATAAATCTGCAACTAGGGTTTTTGATTTCAAAAGGGCTGACTTTCAAAAATTAAGGAAATTAGTTCAGGAAGTGGATTGGACTGAAGAACTTATGGATCTAAAGGTAGAGGAGGCCTGGGATTACTTTAAATCAAAACTGCAGAAGCTATCGGAAGCCTGTATCCCAAGAAAGGGGAAAAAATTCATAGGAAGAAGTTGTATACCAAGCTGGATGAGCAAGCATCTTAGAGAGGTGATTAAGAAGAAGCAGAAAGCATACAGGGAGTGGAAGATGGGATGGATCAGCAAGGAAAGCTACCTAATTGAGGTCAGAACATGTAGGGATCAAGTGAGACAGGCTAAAAGTCGAGTAGAGTTGGACCTTGCAAAGGGAATTAAAACCAATAGTAAAAGGTTCTATAGCCATATAAATAAGAAGAAAACTAAGAAGGAAGAAGTGGGGCCGCTTAACACTGAGGATGGAGTGGAGGTTAAAGATAATCTAGGCATGGCCCAATATCTAAACAAATACTTTGCCTCAGTCTTTAATAAGGCTAAAGAGGATCTGGGGATAATGGTAGCATGACAAATGGGAAGGAGGATATAGAGGTAGATATTACCATATCAGAGGTAGAAGCGAAACTGAAACAACTTAATGGGACTAAATCGGGGGGCCCAGATAATCTTCATCCAAGAATATTAAAGGAATTGGCACCTGAAATTGCAAGCCCATTAGCAAGAATTTTTAATGAATCTGTAAACTCAGGAATAGTACCGAATGATTGGAGAATTGCTAATATAGTTCCTATTTTTAAGAAAGGAAAAAAAAGTGATCCGGGTAACTACAGGCCAGTTAGTTTGACATCTGTAGTATGCAAGGTCCTGGAAAAAATTTTGAAGGAGAAATTAGTTAAGGACATTGAAGTCAATGGTAAATGGGACAAAATACAACATGGTTTTACAAAAGGTAGATCGTGCCAAACCAACCTAATCTCCTTTTTTGAAAAAGTAACAGATTTTTTAGATAAAGGAAATGCAGTGGATCTAATTTACCTAGATTTCAGTAAGGTGTTTGATACCGTGCCACATGGGGAATTATTAGTTAAATTGGAGAAGATGGGGATCAATATGAACATCAAAAGGTGGATAAGGAATTGGTTAAAGGGGAGACAGCAACGGGTCCTACTGAAAGGCGAACTGTCAGGTTGGAGGGAGGTTACCAGTGGAGTTCCTCAGGGATTGGTTTTGGGACCAATCTTATTTAATCTTTTTATTACTGACCTTGGCACAAAAAGTGGGAGTGTGCTAATAAAGTTTGCAGATGATACAAAGCTGGGAGGTATTGCCAATTCGGAGAAGGATCGGGATATTATACAGGAGGATCTGGATGACCTTGTAAACTGGAGTAATAGTAATAGGATGAAATTTAATAGTGAGAAGTGTAAGGTTATGCATTTAGGGATTAATAACAAGAATTTTAGCTATAAATTGGGGACGCATCAATTAGAAGTAACGGAAGAGGAGAAGGACCTTGGAGTATTGGTTGATCATAGGATGACTATGAGCTGCCAATGTGATATGGCTGTGAAAAAAGCTAATGCGGTTTTGGGATGCATCAGGAGAGGCATTTCCAGTAGGGATAAGGAGGTTTTAGTACCGTTATACAAGGCACTGGTGAGACCTCACCTAGAATACTGTGTGCAGTTCTGGTCTCCCATGTTTAAAAAGGATGAATTCAAACTGGAGCAGGTACAGAGAAGGGCTACTAGGATTATCCGAGGAATGGAAAACTTGTCTTATGAAAGGAGACTTAAGGAGCTTGGCTTGTTTAGCCTAACTAAAAGAAGGTTGAGGGGAGATATGATTGCTCTCTATAAATATATCAGAGGGATAAATACAGGAGAGGGAGAGGAATTATTTCAGCTCAGCACCAATGTGGACACAAGAACAAATGGGTATAAACTGGCCACCAGGAAGTTTAGACTTGCAATCAGACGAAGGTTTTTAACCATCAGAGGAGTGAAGTTTTGGAATAGCCTTCCAAGGGAAGCAGTGGGGGCAAAAGATCTATCTGGCTTTAAGATTCTACTCGATAAGTTTATGGAGGAGATGGTATGATGGGATAATGGGATTTTGGTAAGTAATTGATCTTTAAATATTCAGGGTAAATAGGCCAAATCCCCTGAGATGGGATATTAGATGGATGGGATCTGAGTTACTATAGAAAATTCTTTCCTGGGTATCTGGCTGGTGAATCTTGCCCATATGCTCAGGGTTTAGCTGATTGCCATATTTGGGGTCGGGAAGGAATTTTCCTCCAGGGCAGATTGGAGAGGCCCTGGAGGTTTTTCGCCTTCCTCTGTAGCATGGGGCATGGTTGACTTCAGGGAGGCTTCTCTGCTCCTTGAAGTCTTTGAACCATGATTTAAGGACTTCAATAGCTCAGACATGGGTGAGGTTTTTCATAGGAGTGGGTGGGTGAGATTCTGTGGCCTGCGCTGTGCAGGAGGTCGGACTAGATGATCAGAATGGTCCCTTCTGACCTTAGTATCTATGAATCTATGAATCTGTTATCAAGAGGTCCTTACTATTTCTGACCTCCTGTGGTATCAAATACGGGATTAGTACTGATGTGGCAGTCAAGGTCACGGTCGTCAAAGCTGACAGTACTGCCGATGGTGGGCATACTGAAATAGACGGTGATGGTATCTGATGCCATTGCTTGCTTGCTGCCAAAGGTGCTGCATGCATGGGTACTGATGGCTGGACTGAATGCACAGGTACAGCTGGGCTGAAGTTGACTGTGCCAGTGCCAGTCTTGAGTGTCTATGTTTGCCCTCCTTGCTGGTAGAAGTTACTGAGGCCCTATCGGAACTGTCTCTCTCCTTCGAGCTCTCGGACCTTGTGGACCCACCCGTACTGGAGGAGAAGTCCTTTGACTCAGTGGTACCGAGTTGAGAGGTCAAGGGTTTGAAGACTGTAGATCTCGCTGGAGACCTGGACTTTTTTGGAGCTGGCTCCTTAAGATGAGAGTCCGCATCCTTCTTTCTGGAAGCCTTCCCTGAAGCCTCCAAAGTCATCCCTCTCATAGGGGAAGCCTGAGCTGAAGTAGAAAGGGCACTGAATCTGTTTGACACAGATGTATGAGGTGGAGGGGTCGGGTCTCTTGACCTGACTCAGTAGCTGCCGGCAGGGAACATTCCATCATTAGCTGTCTGAGTTTCATCTCCCTGTTTTTCCTTGTCCTGGACTTGCAGGCTAGGCAGAAGTTGCACTTCTGGGAGACAAGGAACTCCCCCAAGCAATGGGCACACATAGAGTGGCCGTTGCTTATAGCTATAGTCTCTCAGGAGTGTCAATATTTGAAACCTGGCAAGCCAGGTATGCCCTGCCAGGAAAAAAAAAGTCTCCCTGAGGTGAAAGAGAGGAGTAAATCAATCCTGTCATTACTTAGCTAACTAACTAACTACGCAAAAGAATAAATGGACACAAATCAGACATCAAGCATGATAACATTCAAAAACCAGTCGGAGAACACTTCAACCTCCTTGGACACTCAATAACAGACTTAAAAGTGGGAATTCTTCAACAAAAAAACTTAAGAAACAGACTCCAATGAGAAACTGCAGAACTGGAATTAATTTGCAAACTGGACACCATCAAATTAGGCCTGAATAAAGACCGAGAGTGGATGGGTCACTACAAAAACTAAAAACTCATTTCACCATAATAATTTTCCCCTTCTGTTACTCACACCTTCTTATCAACTGTTTGAAATGAGTCACCCGATTACCACTACAAAAGTGATTTTTCGTCCTGTTGATAATAGCCCATTTTAATGGAATTGTCTCGTTAAAACTGACCCCCACTTGGTAAGGCAACTCCCATCTTTTCATGTATTGTTATATATATCTTCCTACTGTATTTTCCACTCCATATATCTGATGAAGTGATTTTAGCTCACAAAAGCTTATGCCCAAATAAATTTGTTAGTCTCTAAGGTTCCATGTTGTTTTTGCTGATCTCACGGCTACCACTCTGGTAACTAACAACTATAAATATACTAACCATTAACTATAAAAAAACCATCTTAACCACTATAGAAATATTAGAAAAGCTGAAGTATCGTCTTGGCAGACACTTTAGGGCTCTGTTTCAGGCAGCGGCAGTTGACAAGAAACAGAGGGTGGTTCACCCACTCATCTCTACATAGACTCGGTGTCAGACACAAGGTTTCATAGGGAGCACGCACGGGCCAAACGGACACTGCTAACTGAAAATCTCTGATCAAAGACTTGAGAGGTACCTGTACACCTGAAGTGGAGCACTCATAGGGATGGTACTTGAAGAAGAGGGAAGCCTCCATACAGTCCTCCCTGTTAAGTGCTTTTGCATGACCAATGCCATCAATGTGTTGACTGAACCCCGATCAACAGCCTCATGGTGTAAAAAGCAACTCAAGTAACCATCTCCGATTTTGCTGTCAGATACAGTATTGAATGGAACCTAAGTTATGTTTCTATTTCATTTAACTATTTTTAAGATATCCCACAATACTTCAGGCTGGAGTGTACTTAAGATAACCTCTTTTCTTACTGAAACTGCAGTAAGTAGAATTAACTTAGTGGAATAAGAGAAGATTTCTATGTTTGCTTTGCCCAATCAATATTGTATATATGTAAGCGGGGAACAGTCCCGATATTGTGGGGAACTTTCCTGGCTTCTGCACTACCCCGGTGAAGTGGGCTAGTGAAAGGATCCGAGTCCTCGCTCCCACTTCTTCTGTCCAATGGCCTCCCTGCACTTGAGGACTCCCCTTCCACTCTCCTGTCTGGCAGGGCTGGGCCCAGGATTCCTGAGGGACTCAACCCCCAACCCTGCTGTGGTCACCTAGGACAGGGGCTAGGGTGTCCTCACTCCGGGGTACTCTCTCTGCAAAGGGCACTTTTCTGACCCACTGACCACTACATACAATTTAAAGCAAATGCAAGTTATTTAATCAACAATTAATTTTAAAAAGAAGAAGGAAAAATGGGAAAGGTTAAAGGAAACACATCAACCCGCTCTGTGGCAGGGAACATCACAAACAGTGTCTCTGGAATGTCAGGGCAGCTCACAGTCTGTTCCTTGTAAGTCCCAAGCCTTCTTCTCAGGCCCTGGCTGTGCTGCAGGGATGCTGTGGATTGGACACTTGCTCTGGTGGTGGCAACACGCTCTCAGGCTCTAAGTGGTAGGACCCTTCTTCCCAGTGTCGCCCCGCCCTGTCGGGTTACGATCCAAGCCTGGCCTGCAGAGCCCCTTGGCTGAGGCGTCTTCCCTGTGCTGGGCCCGCTGCCCAGGGTCCCCCTCGCTCTCCCCAGCTGCTCACTGCACCCAGCTCCTGACTGCTCCAGCCCCAGCTGCACCTCTCTGTTTCTGCACTTCTGCTGCTGCTGCTCTGCCTCCAGCTCCCTGGGCTGCTTCTTTGGCCCCTCTGGCTCTGGTTGCTGCAGCTCTGCTCCCAGGACAGGTCTGCTCTGCAGGCTGCTTCTGTGACTCTGCTCCCAGCACTGACCTGCTTCCTGGGCTGCTTCTCTGGCCCTCTGGCTCTGGTTGCTGCAGCTCTGCTCCCAGGGCAAGTCTGCTCTCTCTGGGCGGTGCCTCTGACTTTGGGGCTGCAGTTCTGCTCCCAGGACAGGGTCTGCTCTCTCCAGGCTGCTCTTCTGATCCCTCTGGATCTGGCACAGTTTTGCTCCCCAGTTTAGCTTGGGCCCCTGCTTTCTCCTTAGCTCAGCCCCTCTGTCTGACCCAGGCAATTCCAGCTCACATGGAGGACGGGACCTCCCTGGCCTCCTGACTCTCCGATTAGCCTGCCTGCCCTGTCATTCAGACTGACCTGAAGCATTGGCCTCTCCCCATTGTTCCTGGGGACTATCAGTCAGAGTCCTGATTTTCCATAGACCCTTTCCCTTTTAGTACTGGGAGCTAGCCAACCAAAACACTCCCACTGAATGTTAGTAAGGGGGCAACAGTCCCCTTACATATATATGTGCACTGTTTGTAACTCTGCCTGCAAGCTACTATTTACAGTAGTTTGTTAGGGAAATACCAGGAAAGTTATTTTTCAGCTCTTTCAGTGCATTTCTCAGAAGACTGACAAAAGAGGATAACTTGATTGATACCTGCTCTGCTCTTCACTATCATTGCATGCTCCTTCCTGGAAAATCTGATGCAAGTATTCCATAAGCCTTAGCTTGTCAGGAAATTAGAACAGCACCCATCTTTATTTATTTAATGTGTGTGCACATTTATACATTCCTGCAGCTGCTCAATCAGACTTCCTTGCATATTGAAAGGTACAGTCTAAGGAATGTTTGGTTAGATTGTTTTCTTTCCTCTTGCATGTCTCAATGAAGTGTTTTGTTCCTTGCTGAGTAACTAAAGTAGGTACAGATTTTGAAAGCCTCTGCCAGGAAATAAATCTTTAGTAGCTCTAAACAAAAACAGTCACTAGCTGCAAAATATGTCAGATATGTCCATTTGCTACCTCTATCTGCTCCAACACTACCAGCTCCAATGTGTAGTTATGATAAAACAGAATAAAACCTTGTCAGGTAAAGTCAAATTCAGCTTGTTTTTTGGAGGGTGGGGAGGGAAGGGCAGCTCCCATGGAAACCTGAGATAGATTCAGCAGTGACAAACAGTACTAAGCTGATCAGCAGTCAGGTGTAAGTGGCAGAGAAGCATAAGATGTAAGAACAGAAAAAGCCATTAGCAGGAGGGTTTAGGGCAAAACAGTGAGATCCTGCCTTATCTTAAACCTTCCTATAAGTTACTTTTCCTGTTACAACCCTTCCTCCCACCCCCCAAATTAGGCACAAATTAGTGTAAGCTATACCAAAGTCACTTTCTGAGCAATTTACATAACCACTTTGGTCACTGCTGAATTTAGTTCATTGGGTTTATCTTTACACAGTCATGGAGCTGTAATATTCCACCTATACTGCAAGGTATTTCCTGCTCTGCTGGGAGAATTCCATTGAAAAACATTGAATTCCAGTAAAAAAAGGCAATCTTCCTGCAAGGCAGAGTAGGATTCGAAAGTCCTGAATCTCTACCTTAGTGTGCTGTGTAATCTTGGTTAAACTCAGAGGTGCAAAGTGCAAGTTTTTTCTGTAAGTCACTGCCAGCAGTGACTGAAATACTGATGGCTTAAGCTTGTTTTGGCATGACACCCAGTAAGCTCTGACATGTACGCAGTAAAGGATTTGTCTCCAGACTGGTTTTATTGAGTTTAACAGATGTGGCACAGGGCGGAAGAGATCTGGTACAATACAGTCTGATCTATTACAGGGATTGGCAACCTTTGACATGTGGCCTGTCAGGAAAATCTGCTGGAGGGCTGGGACCGTTTGTTTATCTGCAGCGTCTGCAGGGATCAATCATGCCTACCCACACTGAGGTTCCTAGCACCAGCAACTAACTGGCACTAACTTTTCACAATTGATGTGCTCAGGGATATACAAACACCATACTGCATGGATCATATCCAGGGAAGAAGACAGGAAAACAGGCTGCTTATGTCTATCCCACTCCTATACATGGGTGCAGAGCAGGGGATAATCTGATCCTTATTCTATAGGCCCTCTGGCTACTGCCATTGGAGCAGTGTCAATCTCTTTGAAAGCTGTGTGGTCCTATTTTCAACAGATCTGTATTTATTCTTTGGCCAGGGTTGACAGTGGGGGTAAATTTGCTAGGTCTTCACTTAGCATCTGAGGGATATGAGGCAAGCAGTTCCTGAGCCTGGAAGGGCTTATTAGCCAGAATTGAAGTCCCTGTCAAAGTGTTCACTACAGTTTTATTTGTTACTTGAACAACAAATTACACAGAGGGACCTCAATTAGCTATATGTAGCATGAGACAAAAGAGCCTTTATAAACTTCTGAATGCCATTCAGAGAGGACCTCTGTCCCATCAGTGCGGTACAGGAATCTCCTGTTAGATAAATGATGGCTCTCATGCTACCTTTTCTTCTATTTAAACCCCATTTCAGGGAGGTTTACATAAAATCTGACCAATTTATAAATTGCTCTGAGTGGAAACTCAGTTAATCCTCTTTGATCAAGGAGACAAATTGTTTTGTTTTTGTTTTTTTATTTAATGAACTGCCCGAAGCTATATCGCTTACTAGATAGGTCAGGAAAAGTGATACTGATATGCTGCACTATGTAGCAGGCATATAAATTTGGAACACTGGTGCATACAAGGAACTGCAGATCTGAACACAGCAGGAAGAGGGATAAACCAATTAGCATCTTTCTTTTTTTCCTGCTAGAGTAAGGCATCAAATGGGAATCTCACATTTGGAAGCAGTTCCGAACGCTGTTACAGCTGCCAGATAGAGGAAGCCTTGCAGAAGTTGAGAGGGACCAGCTAGGGCACAGCCAGTGAAAAGAGTCTGTATGGTGATCATGAATAAAGTCCTAAGGGTTTGGGTAGAGGAAAATGGCACCCCAGCATACAGAGAAGGGCAAAATGAACACCTGAGATAACTAAAATATCCCTTTGAATAACTAAAATATCACCCCCCTCCCCGAATTTTTGTCTCAGTTTGATCAGAAACACCTTGGGAAAATTCCCATTGGTTGAGCAACTGGTTAAAGAACCACCAACACTTGGATGGCAAGAGTATCTTCATCTCAAATATCAAGAGTTAAAAAAAGATGCTCTTGGAAATGCCTGAGAAATACACCACAAAGCTCCTCCTTTTACCACTCATGAGACATGCTGGAGAATTTTCAGTTAGTAGATTTTTAGGACCAAAGAATGTAGTCTTAAAGGGTGGAAAATAGCAACTCTGGTCACCAACTGAATGAGCTTCCAGTGTAATGCCGTGGTTGAAAGGGCTAATGTGATCCATGAATATATAAAGAGGGGAATATCCCGCTAGTTTTCCAAAACATTTGAATTAGATATGGGGGATTAAATGTGGAGTACATTTACATTTAAATGTGGAGTACAACTTCTGGATCAGAAGTTCTGCAGAGTTGTGGGGATGTGTCTGGATCTGGGTGAAGATTCACATCCACGTGTAAGAGTTTACCCCTGGGATTTTCAAAGGAAGCTTAAGGGAGTTAGGCATCCAAATAAGTGTCCCAATGACATACAATGGATTTTGGATGCCTAACACATCAATTATATTGATTATAGTAGTGCTTATGGCCCAACAAGAAAGAGGCCCCATTTTGTTAGGCAATGTATAAACACAGAGCAAGAGACAGTCAAGAGCTTATAGTCTAAAATAGACAAGACAGACACAGGCTTGGGGAAAGGATAGAACACATAAAACGAACAAATTTGCCAAGGTGAATCTAAAACATGGCCCTTTTAAAAAACATTCAGTAGACGAAGACAAAATAAGTAAACTGTAATTCATTTGCAGAAGCTGATCTTGGAAGCATATTTACCTTGGATTGGACTCCTCTGAAACTATTTAAGAGTTAACCGAGTAAAGGGCAAAGCCACTGCATCTGAATCATAAACGGGAATCTTGCACCCTGTAGCAGAATTGCTTCATTACTGTAGACATTATTATAGCATGTGTTGTTGTTATTGTTTGCTACTACTTAAGTATTACCTAGGCAACCAGAAAGACCAGAATATCTTACAAAAGGTAAAGGACACAATACTACTGTTCAAATAGTTTCAGCTGTTGTTACACAGGAATATAGAAACTACTGTACTAGATTAGAGCCGTGGTAATCTGTTATTCTGTTTCTGACAGTGACTAATACCAGAAGCTTCAGAGGGTTTAGATCCTAAAACATGAGGGGTTATAGCCCTATTTTTTTTACCCCATTGCCTACCTAATGCAACTGTGGATGTTCTCAGTGTCTATTCATTTAACCATTCCTTCTTTAAATCCTATGCTCTTGACCTTAATAGGCCTTAAAGCAGATGATGCACGGCAAAATTGATGTCTAATTAACATCTTAGAGTAAATTGTTGACCAAATATTCAACAATGGAAGTTAGTCCAATTTATCTCACTGCCTTGTCTCTCAAAAACAATGGATTAGCACTTTGGGACCTAATGTTTTATTGTATAATCCCTTCGCATGTTTTCTATAGTGTCTCCTCTCAATGAGATGTCAGGTCAATGATACACTGACTCAACACAAGACAAAAAGACTACTGACAAGACATTTCAACATGAGGAAAAGTCTCCTACGTCTTACAGCCTTCAAAATAAAAATCAATGTAAACTGAGTGGATTCCACTTATTAGCAACCTCTCGGTTCCCAGCAAAAAGTTTCATTATCTGGAAGTTACCAATAAGTAGAAGGCAGGTTTGCAGGGTAGCAGCAAGGGAATGAAGTGCTAGCACATTCTGAGCTCGCCTCCCAGTGCCAGGGCAGGGAGTTCTCGGAGACTGCAGGGAGAAGTACAGTGCAACCCCAGGACTTCCTTCTCTGGCTGCAGACCTGCAAACTAGCATTGGGCTAAAGCCTTCTGAAAATATTGTTAATAAGCAGCTTGCCTTTTGCCAGTATCTGAATCCTGTTAACACTGAACTTAATGGGACGGGATAATTTCCTGGCAAAATGTTACTATCAACTTAAATTATTGATACTGGGATTACTATTAACCGGCACCCACTTTATATAGTGGGAACTAATTTTGGACTTTTATAGTCAATAGCAAAAGAGATCATTAAGATATAAAGGGCCAAATTTTATTCTCAGAAAAGTGTACACACTTCGGTTATACATGGAAATTCATGCATGAAATTTAGAGCAGAATTTGACCCACAGTGCAAAGAGGCCTCAATCTTGTCTGTGTGTGTGTGTACCCAAACCATCGTGTGCATGATATTTATGTATTACCACTTATTCACACAACTAACAATTTATCTATACAAATCACATTTTAATCTGTGTCTGATTTGTGCATGCTAACAGGCGTGTGTGTGTGTGCGCGTGCGCGTGCGCAAATTCTATCATTTTTATAGGCACAAGTGCAAATACTGTGCCTATAAAGTTTAATGTCACAAAGAAGACAGTGTTTTAGGGCCTAGAATCTACTTTTACCCTAGTTTTCATAGCTGGATGTGGATATATACCTTTGAAATGTATTTTCAGATACAGGGGTATGGTTAAACTCCTTTGGATACACTCCAATAAACACAACTGGGGGCAGAATGGGGGTGGGAGAAAGGACCTTCAGTAGTCAATCATTTTGACACCTTTCCAAACACAGCATTTCCACGCTTTTTTTTCCCCCACAGCAGTTTTTAAATCTTTCCTTGTGTTTATTAAAACCCATTTGCACGGGGAAAAATATGACACTTATATTTGCAAAAAAGAGTGGGTCCAGCTAACTTATTTTTTCACTTTTACCAAACAGCCAAAAGACAGTGCACAATAAGCCTCAGAGCAGCGAAGATTTGCACTGTGAATAAAGTGCAAATCAAAAGGTCCAAGGGGAAACCCTTTGGGTAATCAAGGATTTGAATAATGGAAGGTGCCAAATCCGCAGATTTATGAGTGCACAGCCAACAAGTCCTATCATGCAGGAAACTGTCCAGTTTACCCAATGCCACCTGACTTATGGGAAGGAAGACTGAAGACCAGAGAAGGAATTGAGGTGGTGGAGATCTGAGCTGACCTAAGCGCTTCAATTTAAAAGCTGCTGTACATTAAACTTTGTGTGTATGTGGGGGACTAAGCTGGCTAATGGTCTCAAGTGGATAAAGGTTTCAGTCACCACAGCTCTCTACTTTCTGGGCTCCCTGCCTTGAACAAACAGCAATGGACAAGCCACATCCATTTATGAAAGACCTGTTAACTGACACCGGATTGGGAACATGACTGTGGGGTTCTGCATAACTGAACTTCTGATAATGGTGGATGCACTGTATCAAGAAACACACTTAGTTAAATATGCTATCTTGTTGGCATAACTCCCACTGTTCGGAGAACACCAGAGGTTTGATAAAGAGAAGCAAAACCAAGTTTATGCAATCATATACCATCACCCAAACCACCTGACCTGCAAACTGTTGTATGCAAAATTAGGCTAGAAATCTCATGATGACAGATTATCTAATGAGATTTTTATCAGTTCCTCTTAATACTGTGGTACTTCCATTTCCGGACCCCGCGGACATCAGGAAATGTAAAAAAAGAAATCAACCAAAATGTTTCAAATCTCAATAAAAGGTTCAGACTGAAGCAAGACAAAAGTTTTGATCAGGCCTTATTTTCTATGAACCCATTCTGATCATCCTAAGTAACAAGTAATGTAATAAGGATGCAGAATTCAATGTATGTTCAGCTTGATTTTCGCAGGTGTTGAGCACCTGGGGCTAGTAGATGTTTGCGATAGCCACCTCTGAATCTCACCGCTTAATCCTTATTTCTTTTCTTGAAGGAACATACTTAAACGTAACCAGACTCAACTTATTTTGAGCTTTCAAGAAGTAGCATCTGTTTATTTGATTTTTAGTTTTTGCCAGATTCTCTGAACCCCATGTTCCTTACATGACCCAAAAACAGAAACACCAAAACACACAGGTTATGCTTGCATTATTCCCAACGTAGCCAAAGCAAGGAGATGCTGGAAATCTTACAAGGAATATTATTTCTAGTCTGACTTCCAAACTGGATGGTTCTCTGTAAGCATCAGATAAACAGCCAAATCTTTTCTGTGCTTATCTGAATTAAACCAAACTTCTTACACTTGTGTTCCACCCAATTTATACAGCTAATAAGAAAGGAATCCTAAAAGGATGCTGAAAGATGGATGCAGGTGGATGGACCAACTTCTGTTGGTGAAAGAGACAAGCTTTTGAGCTACTCAGAGCTCTTCTTCAGGTCCAGTTGGTTATGTGTAAAGAAGGCTCCGGGAGACTAATCTCGAAGAATTCTTGGGTCCTGGCACAGTAAGCGGATGAAGAACAATGCTGCTTGTTTACACTAAAAGCTATTACATTTTCTCTAGTTTGTATGTTGTTTACACAGACAATTGACTGCAATGGGTGCATAAATGTAACCAAGAGTAGCATCTGATCCTCCGTGATTATATCACATCACTTTTTCTCTGTGAAACATACAGGAATTAACTTGTGTAGGTTAAGTCAAAGTCACAGCACCATGTGTCTGCTTAGTTCCTTTATGTACATCAGTTGGAAATCAGCCCAACAACCCCCCAAAATCCTTTGTTAGTTTAACTAATCTCTTTAGATTCTTATGCATGTGTAAGAAAAAAAACATTCTGCAAGGCTGAAGTTATACCAAATATAATGGTAATGACATGGAGATGGGAAGTTCTGTTTAGTCTCGGACAAAACACTACATTAAGTTGGAGTTCAGGCTAAGAGTACACATCAGTAAGTTAAGGGTAACAAAAAATTTACAGGTTTTGTAACCTGGGAAAATTCAGATGTTAGGCTGAACTTAAAAGAAATCCAAACATAGAAAGGTGCAAAAATGCACAGATTAGGCCTTAAAACAACCTTAAATAAGAGACCTTATGACAGTGGAGGCCTGGCACAGCTCTTCCCTGCTGTGCCTCTGAAATGACTCCTATGCCAGGGAAGATGGGGGCACCTTTTACAGGAGCTGCTTACACCAAGTTTACATTAGAAGAGATTTATGGCCAACCAAGGGGATTCTTTTCTGGTCATTTACAACAAGATTACACTAAACTAACCCTTTCCCTTAGCAATCATTTATTGGAAACAACCATGCAATATGAAAGACTGTTTATTTAACATCTAAATTATATTGCAGCAACAAACTCATAATAATATCCTTGAATTTACTAGAATGTGATTTGACTTGAGCAAAGCCATCCTTTGCGTCACTTGACAGAGGAATGACAATTATTGTGCTCTCCTCACTTGCAGCCAGTGCCTAAATAAATTGCAAAAATTATATCCAAAAATCTGATAATGCTATTTTGATAGATTAGTAAATTCTCTATTATTGTGCAGGCACAATGATGATTGTGCATTATCAATTGCTTGCTCTGGCATTGCACAGAGTACTTAACAAGGGTGAACTTTATCTCTCTCTGCAGATGACCTGCACAAGGCAAGATGTGGCTGACTGGATCTTTGGGAGTCTTCTATACAGGGGTGTGTTTCATTCTAATGGAAAAACGGAAGTATGGTTCTTACCATGCTCAGTTCTGTACATCTCAGGTGGGCTACTGATCTGTTGGCCAGGTGGACTCATTTGGCGGTAATATGGGGGACATTTCACTGGAAGAGAAAGAAAATCAAACAACCCTTTTCCATAAGTTTGAGATGCTAAAAGTAACACATTCATGAAAAGTAAATGATGAAGACGTTTCCTCACCATATGGTGTCTCTGGTGACACTGGAAAAGCTGGGGTTGGGGGAACAGCTTCATTCCCATTTTTGGTTGGTGAGAAGATTCCCCTGACTACTTCATCTAGATCTTCCTGGTAACATGCTACACTCATCTAGAAGAGGTGAAAAACAGCAAAATGGGTGTGTGGCAAACCTCATCAAGTCTCTACAGTACAGCAAGAAATTTTTCATCAGATTATACAAGATTTCATATAATCTGATCCACTTTTCCAATGCAGAGATCTCAACACACCAAAGACACTCACTCTCTCTCTCTCTCTCACACACACACACACACAGAGGGAGGGAGGGATGTGCCAGTCTATGTTAAAATCTTTTTCTGATGAATATGACTATTCTGTTCTTCTTATATCCAGTGACTGTCAGGGATGGCACATGATGCACAAAACCTCATGCTCAACTACTGCTTGTCAACGTGGGAATTTGTAACCTGACTCTGCTCCTGAATTTGAGATTCTGTGCTGGCCATTCATTAACCCCTTCTTGAATAATTCTTTCTTATTTACCTCTTTTGTCTCCCCTACAGCAATTAGTGATCCTGGATTTACAGCCTGGTCTATAGCTGTAGTTTTCATCCAGCCACACCTGGTATATGGTGGCTGCCCTGGAACATCATTGTCATACTGTCCGAGACTTAACTTCCTTATTCTTCCCCCTGATTCGTCTCTTGGTGAACCTGTTGCAGCAAATAAATAAATAATACAACAATAAATCAAACACACAAGATCTTAGTTTCATTCGGCCTACTACATGATGCCAGTCAAGTAATTTTCCACAATATCTTTAACAATAGTGATTGACAGTCTTCAGTCACCCGTGAGGTTTCTGAGTTACTTGCCTATAACAACAGAGGAAGGTGCTTGGTTAGATTCAACCTGGCTGACACAGGTTGCTACATATTGTATTTGCAAAGTGCTCTGAGTTCTAGAAGGCTGGGCAGTATTTCCACTGCTGCCCTTTCTAGAAAGATTAAGCTGGGAAAGGTCAGTTTTATCCGTGGATGGAATCCCACCAGTAGAGGTTGTTTACGGTATCCAATGGCAACACCTTCTGGACATGCCAACCAGGTTTTGGAGGGGAAGTCACAGCTGCTGCCCAGTGCTGTGATCTCCCAGATAGATAGACTGACAGATTTTTAGCCACCAGAGGCCCTGTGCCCTGCTGACACCAAGGGTGAATCTAGCTCATATGTACATCATGAAATATGGTGCATTTACAGTATTTGTACTGAAAATATTCACAACAGCTAGACTATTATGTATGTAACAAAGAAAAGTCACATCTTTCTGACGACTGAGGAATGAAGCATTGCAGAATAAACCAAGACAGTACAATGATAATAGAGGGTGAGTGAGGAGTAGCATCTGTTTAAAAAAAAAAAAATTCTGAAAGTGGCTATTGGAAGCAATCCCTATTTCATCATTATTGCGGGAATTCAAGAAACCAAAAGGATGCTACAGGAGTTCTTGCTGATTAGTCAGCACAAAAAGAATAAATGTCTAATGCAGTACTTGAGATACTACTAAGTGCTGCAACTGAAATTGCATATACTCTTAAAAAGTCTAAAGATGTCTCGTAAAATATTTCATAAAACATTCTTGAATTTCCAAGGGAGCCTATTTAGATTGTTTTGCATCATTTGAGACTAAGCTTTTCTGTGATAGTTTCCAACTTTAATCTAATTACTTGGGGCATGAAAGGACTTCTAAAAGACATCCTAAACAGTGCCAGACTCACACTGGGATTTGACACAGTGCATTACATCTAAAAGAGCAGTTGGATCTGGAATATGCATTCTCCAAACAGAATGCACTTTACAGACACATCCATTTTCTAGTCTGAAATTGCTGGCAATAATAGAAATATGAGATCCATCAGACAACAGAAAAATTTGAACTACAGCATATCTTAACATTCATTAGGGTAGCAAGATGTGACCACACTGCATCAATACACATTTAAAAAATCCAAAACCAACCATGCCTGGTATCACAAACAGGCATTATACAGGAAAAGAATATTTTACGCAACATTAAAACATTGACTGGGCTCCTAGTGCAATACATAAGGAATTAAGAGTCAGATTCTGCTTAAATATACATGTACAGCTCCTATATATACATACACATCACTGGAAACTGGAGGCTGATAATCAAAGGCAGAATGTCTCCCATAAGTTATACTGTGGGATTTGCATAAGGGCTCAGAGTTGTCCAACTCTGCTCCCACGGAAATCAATGAATGTTTTGCCATTGACTTCAGTAACAGTAATTAGGTCAATGCTGACCACTTCTGAAAAATCCTACCCCTACCATATAACTTCTAAAATTAGCAGCCAGGCTTACCCAAAACATGCTAACACACTCAGCTTCATCTCATCTATATTTAAATCTGAACATTCTACGACAAGCTGTTTTTGAAATATGGCTTTAAAAATAATTAAGACTTCGGGCATGGCAACACTTGGAGATATAGAGCGCCGGGAGTTAAACCAGCCCTTGGAGACAGCATCAGGGAAAGCGTTGTCATGTGTTCACACTGTCAGCTGCAAGCGCAGTGGCATGGCCACATTAGCAGCTTTTGCAACACCACAGAGAGCAGTGCATTGTGGTAACAAGCATAGTATCTGTTCTTATCAGTTTAATCTCTTTTTATGAACACTTGCAACATCTGCACTGAAAACGGATTCTCCTGCTGCGATTTTTGAAAAAACTGATGCTGCTTTGAAGGTGTATTCTGCTGCTACTACTACTTTGGAAGGAAATCCTCTTTCTGCTCCTGAGACATCCCCAGATGTACTGTGTACCACCACTGCTGCTGCTCCACAGAAGGCCTCTCAGACAACAACTACAAAGAAGATCCTCCAGGACATTGCAGACCAGCAGCACAAAGGGGAAGATCGGTGGCTGCTTGAAGGACCCCCTCCGAGATGCTGTTCCAGTAAGATCCTGCATCCTGAGGATGGCCTGTCGGGACATCACAACCAGAAGGAACATCTCCCCTGCTCCCCAGCAGCACCAGCTGCCGAGGGTCAACCCCCCCGACTTACAGCAGCTGCCGCGGACCGCCCCCCGCTCTCCAGCAACGCCAGCCACCAATGGAGAGCCCCCCCCACTCTGCAGCTGCAAGATGCTTTCAGGCGACCACCTCCCACCCCCGCAGCTGCTGAGGTCCCCAACACTGGTGGTGCTCTCACTGCTCTACACACCATCAAGAGAGGAATCTCCATAGACGGAACCAGCATCTCTCCAGAGACCATCCAGAGGGTCACCAGCGCCTCGCCAGATGCCTGCCCAGCTTCAGAAACCACCCAGAATGACCCCAGGTCCCTGCCGGATGCCTGCCCAGCCGGACCTCTCGACCCCAATTGCACACATCAGGATGAACCAGCTAGCAATACCGCTGATGCTGCTGGAACCCTCCCGCTGCAAGGTAATGAGGACACCATCTACCTGCAGTACCCCCTCGCTGTGGACGTGCTCCGCCCCGAAGCTTCCACCTCCTTGGTGGTGTCACCAGGCACCTGAAGAGATGCCACAGCAAGCGGGTCACCTTCAGCTGTGCCCTCTGCAGCCTGCCCTTCAAGATGCAGAAGCAATGCAAGACGCACCAAGTCGCCTGCAGGAAACGCCTCAAGGGAACAACACAGTCTCCTGCCCCGGCTCCCAGCCCTCCTGCTGCGTGCCGGCCCGCTGCTCCTGACCCTCAACAAAGAAAAGCGATCGTGCAAGCTGCCATCAAGAAGCCTGTCCCCATTGCCAGGTCAGCACAACAGGGTGCTGCGACCGAGAAGGTACCTGCTGCCTCGGGGAACATCACCCAGGTCCTCGCCAGCAGGAGGCCTGTCTCACCCTCTCACATCACCAAGCAAATCTCCATATTCAGATGTCTCAGTACTACCTTGCCACCTGCCCAGCATGATCCCGTCCCCAGAAGGATCAGCGCCTCACCATGCATAGCTGCTCGAGATCCTGTTGCCGGAAAAGCCAGCGCCGCCCCTCAGAATGCCCCACCAACTCCAACCGCCGGAGGAGCCAGAGCCACACCTCAGACCACCCTACGAGCTCCAGCAGCCAGAGGAGCCAGTGCCAAGCCTCAGACCGCCCTGCGAGCTCCAGCCACTGGAGGAGCCAGCCCCGCAGCCACAGCAAAGCACAGGGCCTTTGTCACCAGACAGCCCAGCACAGCCCCCGAGTCCATTCTGCAGGACATTGCCTACGAGAGATCTCCCGCTCCAGCAGCAACCTCCCAGACAGCAGCCATTCCTAGAAGGACCAGCAGTGTCCCAGCAACCCCCAAGCCAGACCGCGTCTCTCCGACTGCTAGCAACGCCAGCATCCCGCCAGAGATCCCGCCCCAGCACCCAACCGATGAGAATCCTGAGCCACGAGATAGACGGCAGGCCGACCATGCAGGCTTTGAACCTGCACCAGACGAGTTTGAGGACCATGAGGGCCAGCAGCCGATAGTGAGGGCTGCCACTTCGTGGCAGACTGCTTGAACCGAGGAACTGCAAGTGACAGCTTCCTTTGACGACTTTGACCTCCTCGTAGACAGGCTCACCCAAGAACTGTCTGCTGAAACCACTCCCAGGAGAAGTTTGAACCAAGAGAATGCCCCGCCTGCCCACAGAACGCCTGCTCCAAACCTCAACACCATCACCAGGGGAGCCAGAAGTAGAGACGCCAGCCGCCGCTACGATCCAGCAGCGGCTTCAAGGATCCAAAAGCTGTACCGGGCAAACCGCTCCAAAGCCATGATGGAGATCCTAGACGGGCCCTCGCCCTACTGCACGATCCCATCTGAGTATCTCTACAGCTACTTCAAGGATGTATTCGACCGCATAGCTCAGAATGACGCGCAGCGCCCAGAGTGTCTCCGCCCCCTGCCCCGTGTTGACAAAAACAGGTGTCCTGGAAACTGACTTTACACCCAAGGAGGTGATGGCCAGACTCTCAAAAACAAAAAACACAGCTCCTGGGAAAGACGGCATCCCCTACAGCCCCCTGAAAAAGTGAGATCCTGGCTGCCTGGTCCTCGCCACGCTCTTCAACCAGTGCAAGTGATTCTGCCAGACTCCCAGCTCCTGGAAGAAGGCAATGACGGTACTGGTGTACAAGAAGGGTGAGTGGGACGACCTCAGCAACTGGAGGCTCATCTCCCTCTGCTCCACGATGTACAAGCTCTATGCCAGCTGCCTGGATCACGGAGTGGTCAGTGAGTGGGGGAGCCATCAGCTCCACCCAGAAAGGCTTCATGTCCTGTGAGGGCTGCTATGAACACAATTTTGTCCTCCAAACCACCATTGAAAAGGCCAGAAGGGCGTGGAGGCAGTGCATGGTAGCATGGCTCGACCCGACTAATGCCTTTGGGTCCATGCCCCACCGCCCCATCTTTGCCACGCTCCAGGAGTTTGGGATGCCAGAGAACTTCCTCCGTGTGATCCGAGAGGTGTACGAGGGATGCAGCACAACCATTTGCTCAGTCGAAGGGGAGACCGCCGAGATCCCGATCTGGAGCAGAGTTAAGCAGGGCTGTCCCCTCAGCCCCATCATCTTTAACCTCACCATGGAGCCGTTGCTGCGAGCGATCTCCAACGACACAGATGGCTTCAACCTCCACAGCGAGAGGGTGAGCGTCCTGGCTTACGCGGATGACCTGGTCCTGACCGCAGATGACCCAGAGAACCTCCAACGTATGCTAGATGCCACCAGTCGAGCTGCCGATTGGATGGGGCTCCTCTTCAATGCAAAGAAGTGCGCATCTCTCCACATCGACGGCAGCAAAAAGGGACTCGGTGCAGGCAACAGGGTTCCAGATCCAGGGCGAGCCCATCATCCCCCTGGCAAAGGGGCAGGCGTACCGGCACCTCGGCACGCCGACGGGTTTCCGTGTCTGACAGACACCGGAGGACACCATCCAGGAGATCTTACAGGATGCCACCAAGATCGACGCCTCCCTGCTAGCACCGTGGCAGAAGATAAACGCCCTGAACACCTTCCTGATCCCTCGCATCTCTTTCGTCCTAAGGGGATCCGCCTTAGGCGAAGGTACCCCTCAAAAAGGCAGACAAGATCATCCGGCAGCTGGTGAAGAAATGGCTGTTCCCTCCCCAGAGAGCCAGCAACGAGCTGGTCTATATAGCCCACAGGCATGGCGGTGCCAATGTCCCCTGCATGGGTGACCTGTGAGACATCGCGGTGATCACCCACACCTTCCACCTGCTGACGTGTCCCGACACCATGGTAAGGAACATCGCAGCAAACGCCCTCCATGACGCAACAAAGAAGCGGATCGGCAGAGCCTCCTCCAACCAAGACACCGCCAGATTCCTGAGCGGTTCTCTGGATGGCTAATTTGGATGGGACAGTGACGACATCGCTTCGTTGTGGTCCCGCGCTCGCAATGCCACGCGTTGCCTGGGGAGGCACAATCGGCTGCCGCTGGGAGTGGTGCAAGGAGCGCCAGGAGCTGGGAGTCCTGGTGCTGCAGATCAGGTCTGACGACAACACCATCGTCACCCCGAGCGCCAGGGGCATGCTGGAGAGGACCCTGAAGGCGGCCATCCACTCGTTGTACGTGGAAACCCTGAAGCATAAACCAGACCAGGGTAAAGTCTTCAAACTTACTAGCAAGTGGGACGCCAGCAACCACTTCCTCGCCGGGGGCAGCTTCACCCGTTTCGCCAACTGGC
The DNA here is from genome assembly GCF_009764565.3 of Dermochelys coriacea. Lineage (NCBI taxonomy): Eukaryota > Metazoa > Chordata > Testudines > Dermochelyidae > Dermochelys > Dermochelys coriacea. The sequence goes on along the minus strand of NC_050069.1, from coordinate 169,387,427 downwards.
GGTTCATCCACCGCGCCCGGCTCAACTGCGTCTCGCTCAATGGAGCCGTCCGCCACGGGAACAGAGACAAGCGTTGCAGGAAGTGCGGCTACTCCAAAGAGACCCTGCCCTACGTCCTGTGCAGCTGCAAGCCCCACTCCAGAGCCTGGCAACTGCGCCACAACGCCATCCAGAATTACCTGGTGAAACCCATCGCACCGTGCCTGGGGGAGGTTACCGTGAACTCCACCATCCCCGGGACGGACAGCCAGTTGCGACCTGATGTGGTAGTCACTGACGAGGACCAGAAAAAGATCATCCTCATCGACATCACGATCTCCTTTGAGAACAGGACCCCAGCCTTCGGTGAATCGTAAGCTTGAAAAATACGCCCCCCTGGCCGACACCCTGAGAGCGAAGGGCTATGAGGTGCAGATGGATGCCCTGATTGTCGAAGTCCTGGGCTCTTGGGACCCCTGCAACGAGCGTGTGCTGCGGACCTGCGAGATTGGTCGACGGTACACACGGCTCATGTGGCACCTCATGGTCTCTGACACAATCCGATGGTCTAGGGACATCTACATTGAACACATCACCGGCCACCAACAGTACCAGGAGGTGTGAGCAGGTACAACATCGTGCCTCAACCATGGGAAAGGGACTGAGAGACTTTTCTTGTCATTGGACCATATGAACTGGAACCATAAACTCACTGAACATTAAATCCCACCAAATGAGGGTAGATCCATCCTCATCATCGTATCCGCTCATTATAATCCACACCCGAACATAGCCATTATATGGACAACATACCCCCATATCTCAATGTCTGTACTTTGACCCGTTAAACTTTTACCCCCAATCGGGGAGATTGCAGATTATGTATTCCTTACGCCACCCGCTCCTAAACTGAACTTCGCACCCCTTGATAATCTGTACCTTATTCCCTGATAACCAGAAACTTCTATGCCTAAACTCTGTATCGTTTTCTTTTTACTTCAACATTATCTTAATAAAATTATTAAATCCCAGTATGCAAGGGGCTGCAGCATGCTTTTCAAATGTGTGTGTGTGTGTGTGTGTGTGTGAGACAGGGAATGTGTTGTATGTATGTGGGGGGAGAAACAGTCGGTTTAGGGGGGCAGAGAGTGTGTCAGCCTGCTGTCTTGTAAGTTCAGATAGCGGCAGGGAGAAGAGGGAAACCCCAAAATCAGCCTCCACCCATGCCTGCCTCTCACACACACACACACACACACACACACACACACACCCTGCCTCTGCAGCAGGTGCATTCCACAGTAATGGTTTGCTTTATCACGGAGCAGATAAGCATGCCGGCTGTCAGAAATGGAGTTTTGAAAGGGGATATCCGCATGCCTGCAGCCGAGTTCAAAACAATGACCAGAGTGGCCACTTGACTTCAAGGGATTATGGGACATTTCCAAAGACCAATCACAGTGCAGTAATGCAAAATGTTGTCCACGCTGACACCCCGGTGTTTCAGCCAGGGCGCAGCAAGCTCTATGCTTCTCGTGGAGGTGGATTACCAGGAGTGCTCCAGCTGCAGAGTCCAGGCAGTCTACGTGCCTTGCCAGTGTGGACACCTCAGGAGTTAGGGCACCTGAGGCTGATTTAATGCACTCTAACTTGCAAGTGTAGCCAAGGCCTTTGCAAAATTGAAATACTGTTCCATTTTAAAGACCCATGTCACAAAAACAACATATCCATTAAACTCAAAATTTTAGAAACAAACTCGCTCTCCTCCAGCTAGAATCCATGACTATAGAATTTTAGAAAAAGATTTTTGAAAATCTCCCTCTACTAGCCCAATTTCCCCTTATCATTTACTCAAAGGCAGAAGGTGCCCAACTCTCATTGACTTTCCAAAGCATCTAATTTCCCTTTGTGCCTTTGAAAATCTTCAACTTCACAGACAGGGAATTATAACCACTTTGCAGACTCATCTTGAGTGATGCTAAGTGCCCTCTGAAAAATCCCAATGTGTCCAACATTTCTACTGGACCCAGAGCCAGTGCTAGGCATAAGCAGACTAAGCAACTGCTTAGGGCCCCTGCGCAGTTCAAGGGGCCAACCCATTCACTTTTTATTATAAGTATTTGCCCGTTTTAGTATGGGGGAGTGTCAAAAATATTCCTGTTTAGGGACCCCAATAGGCAAGCACCAGTCCTGACTGAAACTGAGGGTGCCTGGGCCTATAAGGGTGCTCAGCATTTTGTAGGATCACACTCTTCACCAAAGAAGTCACTGTCATTCCTATAGTGATACTACTTGGCATTTATGCTGGATGGTGCCCCTTCTCTCTTCCATCCATTTTTCAACCATCAACTAATTAGTTAAGGATTTACTAATGTCATTCTAAAATCTTAACATTTTTTGCACTGGTCATTTCCTTGTTTTGTTTTAAAAGTTGAATAAAGGATGGTTTATGTTCATTTAATCCCAAAATGGCTGAATGGATTTTGCTTATAACCTCAATAAGAGCTGTATTTCATCAGGGATGTTCCATGAGATTAATAAGGTAACTTCTATGAAGCCACATATGTGGTTCACAGAGGGCCACCTGTGCATAGCTGGTATGAACAGAGACTTCATAGAAGTTAGACATTTTGTCAGCATAACCTGCAACACTTATGAGTGTCATAAAACCCATACATTATAAGCTTCCCCAGAATATCCCATCACCGCAGTTACAAGCTCTTCTTCTGACACATAGCTCATAGGTCTTAACTTTCTGGCAGAGCTACGGGTTTAAAAAGAAAAAAAAAAGATTGCAGTGAGAACCCAGAGTTCTTCTGTGAAAACTATTGAAAAGACCCATTTTTATTCTTCTCTACCATGTGCCCAGAACTGTGAAGGCTCTGAAACTAGGTAGATAAACTCCAGGGCTCCACCTTGTGGAACATGGGAAAATATTCTACAAGGAAATGTTTGCTATTTTTGATGAAAAGTGATTTAATGCGATGACTGATATGAACAAAACTTTATCTAAGTTAGACTAGAGGATGCAGAGACACAAATGGAGAACGATAGGGAGTAAAATGCAATGGGAGCTGGCATGGATCCGGGCAAAGCCTGGGCAAGTATCTTGAATTTAATGATGAAAGAAAGGAAAAGCCATTGAAGGAATTTACAGGAGTAATGTGATCAGAGCATGCAACAGGAAGATGACCTGTACTGAACAGTATTATGAAGCTTTTCCAAAGTTTCCCCATTTAAGGCATCAGGCATTTGTTTATTTACAATTATTTGTCTAAAAAAATTGCATTCTTCAATTAACAAGGTGTAAAGTGCTCTGAGTCAAGAGTTGCTGGAATAATTTTTCCTTTGGTCACCTCATTTACTGTTCTTCCTTATAATTTGTCTTAAAAGCTTGGCAGAGCTTCAGACCTAACCCAGGACTGTGTGTTTATTTTTGAGAGTGCTTTTTGTATACTGTTTGTTTCCTTCCCCCCCCCCCCCAGTTAGATACAGATATTATTTATCTTTGTAAAGAACAAATAATAGTGTTCCTCAGAACTGGCACCAGACCAGTGCCAGATGGTTATTATTTTGCTAAGGATACATCTAATGGTAGGGATGGCTGGTGGTTAAAGGTTTATCTATGGTATTTTAACTGCTTAGCTTTCTTGGAGCAATAGCATTTAAAAAAAAACTGTCTGCAAAGGCTGGTCAACAGCATTGCTTTACTTGATGCATTAGTAGTTATCTGGGCTAAACTACAAGAACTGTATTCATTCCATAGTACTAAGCTAGGTTTCTATTTTATCTCCATGTATGTTAAATTCCTGATTACTGCATGTACAATGGCCACCATTAAAAAGTCAACATTTACTATCAGTAACCACAATGACAACTGAGATAAGACAGCGTCTGGTTGTTTCCCCTTGATCCATAGGGTCTGTGGGCTAGCCCCAGAGATAGTTCTGTATAGGGGTGCAAGGAAGACAATACTGTCACCTTTAGATGGACTAGGTCAGGAGGACGCTCTTAAGGTAGACCCTTTGAATGATTTTTTTCTCCCTTAGGTTTTCCATTGGGAGGTAGGGAAAGAATCATCAGGCCCAAATTGTCCTTATAGTTACAACAGGAAATAACTGTGGATGACTTTTTATTAGTGACCACTGTAGCTGGCAGTGGTACAGGTCAGCGGCACAGAGCATCAAGGTAAGGAAAATATAGTTCTGCCAGATATCACAAACTTTTAAAAGCCTTCTCCTATTTGTGAAAACAGTTAACCAACAGCCTGATGCAAAGCCCAGCAAAGTTAAGAGGGATCCTTAACTTCAGTGGGCTTTGTGCAACTGCATACATTCATCTTCATTGTTATGAAATTGGATTTTTGGAACAAATCATTAAAAAGAACAAAGCTGGGTGAAAAAAAACACTTTTATTCATTTGGGGTGAAATTCCTCTCTGCAGAGGGGCCTGTACCCCCTTTAAGCCCTATTTTGAGGATTTAAATGGGATATGAGTGGCATATAGGCCTTGTGCCACCCACCTGCACAGGGGATAATTTCTCTCTAGGACACTAAACAGTCTTGGTTTAATTTATATTACTAAGTATCACTTTTCCCTTTCTAAAAAGCTTTTTACAAGAGCAATTTATCAAAGGAAAGCTAATTACACCTGACAAAGGGTACTTCGAACAACTGTTTTCAGTACGTTTGGAAGCAAACCACTCACACTCATAACATAAAAATGCATAACAGCATTTCTTGGTTGAAAATCTCTTAACTTTCACTTTCCCTAGGTTGCCACTACAAATAAATGACAATTTAGCCGTTACATAGAATTTGCTCATCTGTAGGCCTCATGGAATAGGACCCCTTTGTGCTATATTCCAATTCAGCACCTTTAAACAGATGGCAGGGTTTCCCTTCCCACTTGTGTCCACATACGCACACACGCACACACACACACACACACACACACTGTTGTTAGTCTCTAAGGTTCCACAAGTACTCCTTTTCTTTTTGCGAATACAGACTAACACGGCTGCTACTCTGAAACCTGTAGTTTTCCAGTTAAGGACATACATCTAAATTAAGTTATTGCTTATAAAATATATATGTAAAAATAAAAATACCACCAACTTCACTTCCAAGTTCAACAGTAAAACTGTCTTTATAGTTTATTTTTTACGAAGTAAATTACAATAGGAAAGTTAAACCGAGCATGTTTTCTTTTTCCCTATTTTCCTTGATAAATTTTTACCAAGGTTTCTGAGAAGGAAGAAGGGGGGCTCAGAATCTTTCTACTAAATTAAAAAATATTTTAGTGGTCACCACTGTGGAAAGAAGCTATAGATCAAATTAAACACTATTTTAATTAATTAAATTAACAAATTAAACATTATTTAAAAATTAAATAAAAATAAATGTAGGAAACTCCCTTATATTCTTGTTTTTTAATCCAGTCACAAATAAACAATCACAAATCAAGTTTTTATAGTACAGATGAATTTCGTTGATTTATACTTAGACATTAAAGTTGTCAACTGTCTTTAATTTTACAGTCTCAAGGAAACAAAGCTGTATTTGGTTCAAAGTTTTAAAAACTGCCATCATTTTTAAGTGCTCCTAAGTCATATTATTCAGCATATGTGATTTATGTATTGAACAAATGTGTGTTTAGAGTGGTTTCTTCATTAGCACCTTTCAGCCTGTGTTTTGCACAGCTGGAGTGTATTAAGTCTTTCTTGACACAATAAAATATTGTTGATTATAAAAAATTACAGGCTTAAGCTAGAACTGACAAGGCCAAGAAAAAAATCAACATCAGTGCTTTTTGCACAGACATGAGAGACCCTCTCTTCTGACACTGTAACTCACTGCCTAAATGAAATTCCTGAATGGTGTAAATGGAGACTTGCTTCCAATACAAAAGCACTTACATTTCCAATGCAGACTTACTTCCAGTACTTCCTCTTCCATAACTACTGTACATGGCAATTTTTGGTTCAAATGCTTTTTTAGGTATGTGATGATACTGTGGAGCAGATCTGACATACAGCATGAATTGTAAAAAGAAAAGGAGTACTTGTGGCACCTTAGAGACTAACAAATTTATTAGAGCATAAGCTTTCGTGAGCTACAGCTCAAGTCAACCCACAAGTACTCCTTTTCTTTTTGCGAATACAGACTAACACGGGTGCTACTCTGAAACCCATGAATTGTAATACAATATAGGGAACTTGGTGGTGTTTGCATATGAAGGTTCATTTAATTGAGAAATCCAAATATTATTAAGAACATGTTCTGCTCTTCAAGTTCTTATTTATACTTCTTCATCTAAGCCACCTAAATGCAGTTCCCAGTGAAATAACTGCACAGATGAATGATGTCATCTTATTCTCTGAAGATATTTAAATCTTATGTTGCTAAATGACAAATACCATGTTTTGACAATACTAAAAGCACTGAGCCTCAAGCTATGGAAACACAGCCAGTGACATGAAAATACCATGGTCTGAGCCTTACATTTCAGAAGTTTAGTCAATTTTTTGTAAAGTATTTATCTTTAGTAATCTAACCTTCCACTCACTGAAAAGAAATAGGTTTCAGAGTGGTAGTCATGTTAGTCTGTATCAGCAAAAACGAGGAGTTCTTGTGGCACCTTAGAGACTAACACATTTATTTGGGCATAAGCTTTTGTGTGCTAGAACCCACTTCATCAGATGCATGGAGTGGAAAATATAAATATTTATATTTATAAGGTATAAATACATGAAAAGGTGGGAGTTGCCTTACCAAGTGTGAGGTCAGTGTAACGAGACAATTCAATAGACAGTAGGATACCAAGGGAGGAAAAATAACTTTTGTAGTGGTAATGAGAGTGGCCTATTTCAAACAGTTGACAAAACCTAAACCTAATTTCCCCCATACTCATTTCCCCCTACTGTTACTCACATCTTCTTGCCAACTGTTTGAAATGGGCCACTTTCATTACCACCACAACTCCAAGAAAAACTCTATAAACTCATTCCCCAAGAACCCACCCCAGGGACGTTCAACATGCTTCCTAAAATACACAAATAAGGGAACCAAGGCAGACCCATCATATCTGGTCACAATACTCTTACTGAAGGAGTATCGGGACTCAAAAACCATCCTCAAACCACTCACCGCACAAAAGGCCAGCTTCCTCCAGGACACAACCGACTTCCTCAACAAACTCCACATTAACAACTTCCCTCAGAACACTATCCTTCCCACCATGGATTTCACTTCCCCATATACCAACATCCCTCACAATTATGGTATAGCTGCCTATCTCAAATATTTACAAGACAATGGACAGCCCTCATATATCAACCCCAAACACATTTCCAATTCATTCATTCCATTCTCCCCAATAAAAATTTTACATTCAACAACAAACACTTTGTCCAAACATGGGAACAGCCCTGGGTACTTGGAGGGCTCCCCAATGTGACAACCTCTTCAATTGGCCACCTTGAAGAATTTCTGGACAAATGCACTATGAAGCCAATTATATACTGAGATACATCAATGATATTTTCATCCTCTGGACAGATGACTTAATCTCCCTGATAGATTTGCACCACAATATTAACAATCACCATCCGTCCATTAAACTCTGACTGGAACACTCTCACACTAGCATCAACTTCCTGGACACCATGATCAGCTTCAGCAATGGAATCTTATAGACAACTATATACAATAAACCCAAGAACCTCCCCACTTACCTTCATAGACCCAGTAACTACCCCAAACACATCAAGAAATCTGTTATCTATGGCCAGACACTCTGCTATCACAGAATATGATCTGAGGAGAAAGTTTGGGATATACACCTTAACACACTCAAAACCACCTTTGCCAGACAAGGACACTCCACCAGAAAAGTAGATCATACCATGGAATGGGCTACCCAAATCCTCTGAAGACCTGCTTCAATATAGAAATAAAACGCTCTCCGACTGCACACCCCGAGTTGCCATCTACCACCCCACACTGGAACCCAGGTATCATCAAACAACTACAACCTATACCCAATCAGGACCCCAACCTGAAATCAATTTTTCCTTAACCTTTTCTTCTGGCCTTCAAACACCACCATTACCTCCATCTCCAAACAAAACCTTAACAACATGCAATGCTTTTAATTTCAACAAAGAGATTTTTACCTCTTTAAAATGTTATATATAAATAAAAACCAGACACTGTTTAGAGATAAATAACCAGCATACAAATTATTCCATTTCTCTAACAGAAAGCAAGCAAGCAAAAGAGGATTATCCACGCCTATTGTAGCCCCAAAAAACTTTTCTTCTACGAATTCCTTTGCCCCTGGTCATCATCTGGAATCATGGGAGGTGCCTCTCTCCTCTTGGGATTCTCAGCTGCTCTCTGACCCAGTGCTGAAGCTGTTCCACTGTGGATAAATTAATGAAAGAGTGACTGGGCCAGAGAGAAGGAGTAAGAGCAAACATGAAAATGACTCTCTGTACCCTGGTAGTTAGAGCACTCACCTGGGCAGTAGGAGACCCAGGATGCACTCCCCTGGCTCCATTTTTAAAAAAAACATTTACCACGTGCAACAGTTTCAACAGGGGAGATTGAAGGAACCCCACAGCAGCATATTTCACAGCCCAGGGGTTAGGGCACTCATTTGAGAGGTGGCAGATCCATGTCCAAATCCCTTCTCAGGCGGGGGAGAGAAAGGGGGGGCACTTGTGCTGGGTGTTGTCCTACAACCCAGGTGAGGACCCTAGCTACGGCTACTGGCCTGCTGACCCTGGTCCTCCAGCACAGCCTCATCTACTTCCCCTGGGAAAAATTCCTGGGTCCTAAAAGGCAAAATTTGGGTGATTAAAAATTGGTAGAATCTAAACACTGGTTTTTCAAATTCCTGAGGATCTTTCAGGGAAAAATCAGTAACATGAATAAGAGTATCAGCATCTGGTCCCAAGCATTTGGCTAAGTAATTCATCCTTCGGTTTATTAGTATTTATTTACCTATACCTTTCATATGAGGATCTGAATTCATTTGTTAAAATACAGAATGTGAGGTATATACACCACATCACTTTTTATTATTCTCATTACATAGATGGGCAAACTGTGGCATGGATAAGTTAAACACTTGTCAAGATGTCACACTGACAAGTCAATGGCAGAGCCAGAAATAGAAGCCAGGAGCCCTGGCTCCCAGTCCTCTGCTCTACTTATTAAATCATAACTAGCAGTCTCTAAACTGGGAACATTTCCATATGAAATATTTCCCTTCTATCGTGCTAGCATAAAACAGTCTTCTTTAAAGGACAATCCAGTATTCCCACACACATTTTGAATGTTTACGTATTTTCTTCCATATTTTAATATCTTAGTACACCTATTCATGAAGTGCCTATGAAACTGGGTATGTTTGATATAGTTTAAATTAAGAGAAAACCACTTTTTCACAAAAGAGGCTGCTATACCCCATGAAATCACCAATCACATCCACACCTACCCAGAAAGATAGCAAGACAGAGACAGAACACACCAAACAGGAAAGAAATCTTGACCTGTAGACTAAATATCAAGAGATTCCAAAATCTCTGTTAGTGAAAAGTCTGGACAAAATTATGCAATGTGCATCACACATTAGAAAGAGTCCAGACTGACACGTGTACTGTAAACCTGACATTTAGGGGACTCCCAACCTGGCTTTTCTTTTTGTATCTGCAGATAACTACAGGAATAATGTTGAACACAAAAAGAATTTTGAATACAAAGCAGTTCTTCAAAGCTTTCCTTTTACTTTTTAATTTGAAATACTGGATTCTCATTACACAGGAACAAAATAAGGCGGCTGTATCAGATGTATGAAAAAGAAATTAAATTGGTTAAACAGACTGTGTTCTGCCTCCATAGCCAAAATGTGGAGTTTTAAACTGCATTTTCTAACATGTAATCACTTAATCCTACAATTCTTTCAGTGTCCATGTGACTGATCTTATAATGATCAGCTGCTAGAAAAAGCAAGGTGTTTAAGCTGAGATATGTGCAACATACTGTATTTACTAGATGTTCTCCTTTTCCTTAACACAAAGTTATACCTACTGTTTGAAATGCAGAGATGAAAGCAGTTCAACTTTCAGACCTGGCCTTTAGCCAACAGCAAATCAGTTTTTACAAAGCTAAACAACATTAGAAGGCTTATAAGAGCAGTAAGAACTTACAGTGGAACCATGCAGGTAAAGCTTTCACTTCCAAACTGTAAGAACTAACGCATTTATTCTCAATAGTAATTCTAAACAGAAGGCAGCTTTACATCAGTTTCAATCCTTAATGAAAAAACCACAATTATTGCATCAAAGTACAATGTCAGAAACATATATAGGTGGATTGTGCTATGGGCCAATGTGTGGGGGTATTAGCACTTCATAGAAAGGTATTTTTGTGTAATTTTAAAGTAAATGGCAAGGTGAACAAAGCTTATGTATATGTGGTGTTGGTTTATTCTAAATCAAAAGAATAAATATATGAAGTCCATGGTCCCAGGCACAAATGGGATGTAACTGATTACTTCTTTGGACAAGATATTCATTCAGCACATAAAAATCATGTGCTGTCTGCATATTGGACAAATGTGTGATGGACTGTATTATTAAAATGTCAGGGTGGCAGATGGATTTTGGAGTTTAAATATAGCAAACTAGGATTAGTAAAAATTTAAAACTGATAACTCCTTTCTGATGGAGCTCAGGAAGCCTTGCCCACTGTTTCAACAATGTGTTCATTCAGTACATTACTTTTATTTCTCAAGCAGTATTCCAAAAATAAGTCTCTTTGGAAATTTTAAATAATTTTAACACTGTCCTTTCACAATAGACAATGGTAATGTCTAACAATTAAAAAAAAATTTGGCAATAGTGAAACACAAATGAAAATTTATCTTGACATCTGTTTGACAACAATTAAGTAACAGAACTTCTCATGTGAGGCAGTATATCGAAAACCTAAGATAGATAAATATCAGTTTACTGCGTGCTCTGAAGTTCAAACACACACACACATTTTGGATGACATCCTCACCCCCATTCCAGCACCTATATGCTGAGTAAAAGGGCCAAAACAGCATAAAGGGCCAAGGAGCCTCTCTGCAAAGGAAGCATGGAAGACAGCCATATGGCTGCCTTCTGAGATCCCCTCACAAACCCTGGCATAGAGAGATTATGAGGGCAGAAAGAGCATGTTTGGGGCATGGCTACACCATGTAGTACTACAGAAATTCCAGGCTATACGGCTGTCCAGAAAGGATGCCATAACTTAGGCTCACAGAAAATCTAAGATATGCGAGAGCCACTACCAGACTTTGGGGTGGGGGTCAGTCTAATGAAGGGCTTTTACTAACAGGTAAATACATTGTTTAACTGGAATTCTCTGTTTCTCTGCTCTCTGCCAGGCTTATCTGGGCTCACAGGAGATGGATGAATATTTGACTATGTCTTTGGTTAATTCTCCCCAACCCCCCAACTTATTAAAATAATAATTGAACCAAAAGGAAATGAAATCTCTCATTGACCCTTTTTGACTCCTGAACACCAGGTTTTCCTGGAGCAAGTTTGAAGGAATGGCTTTGTTACTCATTTTGCCATTGTGTTCAGACTCTATGGCTGGGTGTTGCAAGGTTTTTTGACTCCGTGGTATCAAGCAGGACACTGTGCGAAGAAGGGACAACATTCTTCAGAGTGCACGCTGCCTCTAGCGTTGATTTCAACACCTGGGAAATGGAAAAACCACCTGCCATGACTGCAAATCATAAAAAAGACTCTATTGGGGAATATTTTCAAGAAATTCCTGTGCCCCAGACTAAAAGAGGTACATGTGCAAAATGTAAACAGTGCAACAAAAGAGATGCAAGGCCTGGCGTCAGAATAAACCAACAGTATGAAAAATGGTCCTCAGAAGGCAATGACTTGGAAGATGATGTGGATATGTGTGGATCAGTTAGTAAACTTATTTTTCTACCATTCTTATGGACTGCCTACCATGCGTGACTAAACAAGTACTTGATCACTTAGATTATTGTCATACATTTGTGTTTTCTGTGGATTACTTTTGAATTTCAAAATATAATGGGCATGTTAATTTGTTGTGGCAGCATTTAACTATTAAATTTTTATGGGTACTGCTGAACTTCTGAAGTGATTTTTTATTGCTCAGTATAATCAAACATCCTAGGTGAAGATTTCATGTTCAAAAATAAAGTCTGATTAGGCATTTATGAATTTTAACATTTTAAAAACGCCATTTTCACTCTCACGCTGTTGCTAGAAATAATGGTTTAAATATATTTAGACTGATAACCCTTGTGATTTATTTAATTATTTTCCCCATAAAGCTGGGTTTGGAATAAATTATGTCCTTTAAACTGTGGTACAAACAGATACAGTAAGAGGAACCTTTCACTTACAATCTCACTTTTCTAAAGCAGTGCAACAAATAATATTTAGTGAGTGATTTTTTTCCTCCATTTTGTTTCAGAGCCCAGTGTAGCCATATGGAGTTATGACATCCATCATCTCAACATCTACGTCTGTCAGCGGCTGGTACCACAGTAGTGCGGCAACTAAATATACAATAGTCAACAAACTACCTTAAAAAAAAAAAAAAGACTTTCTTCATCATTCAGTAAAATCATGGATGAGTTCGTAACCAGGATCAGCAAATTCAATCAAAACTCCATAGATTAAAAGAAATGTTGGTTAATTTATGCAACAAATTTTCCCCTTTGTCTTGTTCAGAACAAATATTTGATTGCAATGGTTCATTCATTATGACCAGGCTATGCTCCAGAAGGCAGAGCAGACATTGCCAGAAGGTTGCTAGATACATTTTATGAGAAGGAAATGGAACAGTGTGCAAAAAACATTAATGGGAAATTAGTTAATCTGAGTCTTGATAGCTGGAGCAATGTACACAATGATTCAGTGATGTGTACTTGTGTGACAACAGAAGATGGGGTTGTCTATCTTACAGTAACAACTGATACATCAAGAAATGCCCACACAGCAGAATACTTAAAAGTAGTAGCAGTAAAGGTTATAACAACCTGTGAACAAAAATTCAAGTGTCAAGTGCATAGCTTTGTTACAGATAATCCTGCAAATGTAACAAAGGTGAGAAGATGATGATAATGAAGGGAACTTGAAATGTATATGTGTACAATGCTCATCTGATGTAACTTTTAGCCAAAGACTTAAGTACAACTGCAGGAATAAAGGAAAACGTTGTTGATAGTGCAAAATACTTCAGAGTAACAACCACTTTGCTTCAGATTCACGAAAGAGAGCAAGAGGATTTCTCTCCCAAGGTGTACAATGGAATTCAGGGGTTGACTGTTTTGAGCTATCTATCGAGAACAGGCCTATTCTGATGACAACTTGTGAAGAAAATAGTGACGACATAGATGGAATGATCACAGCCAAAGTAATCAACATGGGACTAAAGAGAAATGCAGAATATCTACTTATTATATCGAAACCTATTTCCCTCACCTTGGACACCTGCGGAAGGATTGCTGCTGTACTACTGCTGCTGTTGAAATTTGGAAAGAACTTGAAAAGCCACTGAAGAAAAAAATACTGAACAACAAGTCCTCATTCCACCTAATTTTCTTGCCAATATTTTCAAGCGAAAGTAGATGTCTAACTACCGAAGAAGAAGATGCTGCTATGACATGGGCATCTAATAATTACGCATCAATAATGCCAACCATAAAAAAATTCAGAGCTGGGGGTGAACCATTCAAGCAGTACAAGTCTGATGATGATATTTTAAAGAAAGTCACACCACTGAACTGGTGGAAGTCACTAGCTGAACACCTGGAACCAGAACCTGTTGAAGGGCTAAGCCAGCTTTTCACAGCAATAGCCTCTTCTGCATGCACAGAAAGAGTATTTTCTTCATTTGGACTAACTCAAAGTTGAGAAATCGATTGGGAGTTGACAAAGCAGGAAAACTTATCTTTCTCCTCTAGTACATCAGTGGTGGGTAACCTGTGGCCCATCAGGGTAATCCACTGGTGGGCGACTGGATAGTTTGTTTACATTTGCATGGCTGCCTGCAGCTCCCAGTGGCCACGGTTCGCTGTTCCCGGCCAATGGAAGCTGCAAGAAGCGGCAGACAGCACGTCCCTGCAGACCACCAGTTTCAAGAGCTAATTTTGAGATTTGTCTGCTGTAAGGGTAGATTTACCGCTGTTGGCACAAGAGCTATGCTGTCAGGCGGCTGCTGCTCCACACACCTGGAGAAGGAGAGGTTACAGTAACTGCCTCCACATCAACCTTCTTACACAGTGCTCTTTTTACAGTGGATGGCCCTGTGCACCCCTGGCTGTGCCAAAAGATAACAGTCCATTATTAACCTGGAATAGACTCCCAATGTCTAAAGACTTCACTATCGTCTTTAGACATTAGGAGTCTATTCCATCCTCTATCTGTGCAGTCACAGCAACTCATCATTAAGATGAATGAGAGTTACTCATGCATACTGAGAACAGACCTCTTAGTTTCAAGTAAGATTGAAAGGACCAAGCTATTAATATATTCACTGCTTGAACACAAAAATCTCCAGATTCACTGTCAGAGAGAAATATCATCTCAAGCATGTATTAATCAGGACTGACTCTGTAGAAGATCACATTGCACTGTGTCTGTGAAATATGTATATAGGTGTGGCAATCTTTCTAAAATTTAACAGTTTATGCCAGGGGTGGACAAACTACATCCCGGGGACTGCATCTGGCCCTTCAGATGTTTTAATTCGGCCCTCAAGTTCCCGCCGAGGAGCGGGGCCAGGCCTTGTCTTGCTCCAGCACTCCAGCCTGGGAGCAGGGTCAAGGGCTTGCCCCGCTCCACACAGCTCCCAGAAACAGCGGCATGTCCCCCATCCACCTCCAATGCATAGGGGAAGCCAAGGGGTTCCACATGCTGTCTCCGCCCCAAGCGCCGCACCCACTGGCCAGGAATTGTGGTCAATGGGAGCTGCAGGGGTGGCGCCTGCAGACTGGGCAGCGTGCAGAGGCATCTGGCTCTGCTTCCACATAGGAGCTGGATGGGGGGCACATGCTGCTGCTTCCAGGAGCCTCCTGAGATAAGCACCAGCCAGAGCCTGCACCCCTGACCCCCTCCCGTGCCCCAACCCCCTGCCCCAGCCCTGATCCCCCTCCCGCCCTCCAAGCCTAGGTCCCAGCCCAGAGCAACCTCCTGCACCCCCTCATCCAACCCCTCATCCCCAGCCCCACCCCAGAGCTCGCATGCCCAGCTGGAACTTCCCACCACTGCACCCCAACCCTCTGCCCCAGCCCGGAGCTCCCCATTTCTGGCCCCACCCCAGAGCCCACATCCCCAGCCAGAGCCCTCCCACCCTCCTACAACCCAACCCCCAATTTCATCAGCATTCATGGCCCGCCATACAATTTCCATACCCAGATGTGGCCCTTGGGACAAAAAGTTTGCCCACCCCTGGTTTATGCCATAGCCAGAAAATTTTTTTTCGGTTTGCACTTATAAAAATACCTTTAGCACAGTTCATAATGATTTGCAAGTCAAACTATTCTTTCTTATTCTACGCCAAGACTCTGTAGACAAGGATTTGACTCCCAGTAATTCACTAATGTGAAATGTACCAGGACCAATTTTCTCCATAGGCTGGATGTGTCACAGTGGCTAGTATACACATATACAATGCTGGAATTTCTGTGTTACTAACAAGTTTAATCAGAGGAATGCTTATCCACCTATGACAGACTGTACAGGGTTGCCATTTAAGTCAACATTTATGATCAGTTAGCACACAGTCATATGCAAGACACCACAATTATGATAGTATATTAAGTAGTACAAATGGATTCTACTTTCCTGTATCTAGAAAAGGAAATAAATGGGATAACACAGATAGCACTGTGTTAACTATTGATACATGCTGATTATTTTTTTTAATTATAACTACTGCAATCTCTAAAATCTCTTTACCATACAAGAGTTAATGTGTGTCTTATTTAGTTGTGTTGATCTTTAAGGAGTAAATTAATAACCAATATTTGCATAGTAACATACTAATTCTGATCTTACAACCAAATGTAAATCTATAGTAACTCAGTTGAAGTCAATGGAGTTCAACCATTTTAAATTAGGTCAGAATCAGGCACCAACATTAGTCTATGGGATGTACAGTATCTCAGTGCTTGTATGGTAATATCCACACCCATACAGAAATCCGTAGACATCATATTTGGACATGCCACATGTAGAAGGCAACATTTGGAATAGCTCAAAACGTTATTTTAAAAAATACAGATATCTGAAAGGATTTCTCTCTCTCTTCTGTAATAAATACACTGTAGCAGGATTTATGACACAAGGATTTGGATTACCTTCAAAGCTATGTTTTTCCATTATTCAAAGGCCTCTGAAGATGTTCCAGACACAGGTAATCAGATGATTAGCTACTTTATTATTATTCATCTAGGTTTTATTCATTATTGCATCTAGGTTTTTGTTTTTGAGGGGAGGATCTGTTCAGACAATTCAATAGTACATCATGCTTGTCTCTGCTGTCGCCACCCATTGTTTTCTTTAGTTTAAACTTAAATTTTCTATTCAATTAGCTGCGTCACCTCTCTAGGGCTTCTTTAAATTCTGACCTTTGCAGAACCAAGCTAAGCAAAAGTTCCCTGGGAGAGCAAGAAGTCATATTCCTCCACTCGTTACACAGGGCAGGCCCACACTGATCAGTCAAGGCTGACTCTATGAAGTATGCTCAGAGAAAGCAATAACCCATATATGGGGGAAACAGTTATAACTACATCGACAGCTGCTCTATAACATCCACCCTTAAAAGTGGGTGTTATAGAGGTACAGAAATCTCTCTCAATCATGGTGATCAAACCCAGCTATTGAATTCTTTTCCCTGGAAGCTGACTGCAGCTCAGAGACGTATGCTCTGTCTGTTTTGTCAGTTAATTCTTAAATCATTGAAGTAGAAGAAACCATAACATCTTACAAGAGATATGGAGTGAGTCAAGTAAGAGGTGACCAAGAGTTTGCTTTTAATTTGGCTGAATAAAACTAGTGAACAAAGAAGTTAAATTTCTGTAAAGTTTGTATGTGTGCAAAAGAGAGTATATGTGTCCAGGGGTACGTGTATAAGAGAGAAAGTACCCCAGGACAAATAAGTGAGTGAGTGTGTGTCAGTCCATGAGTGTGTGAATTTGTGTGAAATGTGAAAGTGAATTTAGAGAAGTGTGTGTGTGTGCAGGTCAGCCCCCCCATCCAAGATCACATTCACCTTTATGTGCTCTTTGACACTCATGTTCTCTTTTTCACGCACACTTCGCACCTGCTTCTCATACACATGCCAGACCCACCACTCACTCACTCTTCAACCCCCACCAACTCAGTCACATATAGCCCATTTCTACCCGATTTCCCCCTGCACCTGCTGAGTCACTGCATATTCTCAGTGAGTCATCCTTCCAGACTTCCAGGCAACCTCACTCAGTCACCATTCAGTTCTGACTTGTCAGTTCTCTCCATTCCAAATCAATCACTTCTATTTCCTCTCCTCCGGTCTCTCCAGATTTGTCTGCTAGGTATTTGGAGGGAAATATTGGAGCCTGGAAGGGGGCAGGATACAACGGCAGTACTGCACCTGGACTCAAACAAGATGACAGCAAGGAAGGAACAGGCCTGCATCCGCGTACTGTGAGCATGGAGAAATCACTGATCTTCATTCCCCTCCACCCCCATGAGCCTAGGCTAGTGGGAATCAGAAACAATCAGAAACTTGGGGCCCATGCAGCTTGTTCTGCTGAAGTATAGTGAGTGGTGCTCTCCCTACAGCCCAGCCCTGAGCTCCCTTCTGAACCCAAACTCCCATACCCTCCTGCACCCCAACCCCCTGCCCCAGCCCTGAGCTCCCTTCTGCATCCAAACTCCCTCCTGGACCCTGCACCCCACACCCCCTCCTACACCCCAACTCCCTGCCCCATCCCTGAGCCCCCTCCTGCACCCAAACTCCCTTCCAGAGCCCGCACCCCATCCCACACTCCGACCCCCTCAGCCCCACTCTGGAGCCCACAACCCCAGCCAGAGCCCTGACCCCCTCCTGCACCCCAACACCCTACCCAGCCTGGTGAAAATGAGTGAGTGAGCAAGGATGGGGGAGAGTGAGCAATGGAGGGAGGGGGATGGAGTGAGTGGGGACTGGGCCTTGGAGAAAGGGCAAGGTAGGGGGTGTTCGGTTTTCTGAAATTGGAAAGTTGGCAACCCTAGCTCTACAGAACAGTTGCAATCAGCTGGGACGCTGATGGTGAGGCTCCCTAGTCTGAGGACTGGGGGCAATGCAATTCTTGTTCCAAAGAACAGCATTCACTGACATTCAGGACACGCTGCAAGGAGTATTTACTCAGGCTTTGGCTGAGATGGTTGTCTGGGGGAGTTGGGTTTGGCAGGACTTTTGTTTGCATTCCGATAATGTATTATTTTGTTTGTATTGTACACATACCTACATTTACAACAGATATATATGGGGGGAAGAGGGAGAAAAATCAAGTGTCTATTCAAGGAGAGGTCAGGCACAGACATGCACCCAAATTATTCATGATGCTTATTTTGGCCCTATCAAAGAGAATTAGAAAGTCAGGAATTGTGAAAGGTGATTGTAGCTGATCCTGTGCAATTAGAAAAAAAAATATTCACCCCATGCTCCCTCCCTGAAACAAACAACAAAACAGATACACCAAAGCTATTCAATATTTGACTATTCTGTTTACAGGCTGTGAAGGTGTTGAACACATAACAGAACTGTGAACAAAATGCTAGATAATACTCTTAAATGTGTCAAATCACATGAACACATATTATTTCTTTTGGGGTATAGGTTGAGGTTACAAAAGGAAATCGATGAATGCCAAGAATTGTAATGACAATTAGCACTTATGCAGCACTTTAAATGTGTTTCTTTCAGTTTATAAATTGTGCTTACTAGAACACTCTTCTAGGAACTGATTAAATTCTCATTTAAATCATCATAGGGGAGCCTTTTCATTGGCGTGCTTGGGAAGTGGATTACAGCCTCAGTACATATAACTGTATGTTCACAGCACAGTATAATACAAACATGCAATGAGGATGTACAATACATGGTGAGATAGCTTAAAAAAATACATTCTTCATTTAGATGAGGCAGAGAAAAATGACTTGCTTAAAGGCATGCATGTTAGTGAGGTAAAGCCATGATTATGAGTTTTCTGACTCCTATCACTGTGCTCATTCCACTAGCCATGTTCTCTCTTTGAAACTACCTACCAGTGAGATTTCTATAAACATATAGTAACCATTGTGCCATATATTCACCCTTCATCTTTTCATCTTCTTTAATTGCATGTCCACTTCTAGAACATGTCCCACCAAAGACTTCACTTCCCCCCAAGTACAACCTGGAGTGGGCAAAACACTTTTCTGGCTTCATAAACGTGATGCAGCAATGACAACTCCTTTTTCCTTTTTGACAGTACTAGAAGTCATGGGCAAAAAACAAAATTCTTTCTAGGCACAAATGTTTAAATCAAAGGATAAGAATGGGTGGCTTATTTTATGCTACTCTCTTTTCCCCTTCACTGGCTCCACTGAATGTCAAAGAACAGAGTAGTTTCTAGTGGGCAAATCTCACTTTTAATTTCTGCCACTGAACTAAGCATTTAAAGATTCAAGTCAATTATAGACAAATGCATTTCAGTCTAAGACATTCCCTGAACAAAAATTATGTGTTGAAATCCAGGTCAAGTTGCTGAAGTAAATTTTCCACCAGCACAACCTTAAAAAAGCCAAGAAATCCCTAGTCTTCAGCCAGCCCTTGTAATGTGCAACCATGACTTCATCTCCTCCACATTACCTCACCAACATCCACCCCACAGGAAACAAATACCTCTGCCCTCCACGCCCACACAAAACATGTAACCCTGAACTGCAACTATGTGGAGTTCCATGGTCATTTTTCTAATTGTTTGGAATACCAGACTGGGCTTAAACTAAAGTAGACGATTAGTTAGTGTGTACGGTGTAGATTTTTAAGTGATGGTTACATGTTTAAGTATTGTGTTAACAAGAAGGAATTAGTTGGTTATTAAACAGAAATAGGCTGTGATAGTGTTTATCATTTTGCAAAGTTGTTTATTCTAGTACTGTTATTCAGGTGATATCATAAGGAAGAAAGAGGTTGTAGTTTGTTCTTTCAGGAATTGGTGTTTGTGGTCAGGTTAAGGTGAAAACCAGAGGTAACGCAAGGGGTTGTTAAACTACTAGAAACCCAAAGATTAAAAAAAAACAGCAAAATTTCAAAAAAGGGAGCATTTTAAAATATTTTATCTGCAAAAGTTAGTAGGCTATTTTAATGAAAATATTCATAGGAAGTTCAGTTGTGCCATGAAGTGTTATTGTGCCAAATTTGGAAATGAACTTAATTCAGAAATACAGAGGGATTTCCATCTCATTTTATGTGGAAATTATAATGGAACCTTAACTTTGGTGTTACTGCTGATGACTCCACAAAACTGCATCACCTTGTAATTAATTGGATTTTTCATTTTTTTAATTCTCCCCCTTAGAAGAGGAACAACAACAATCATGCTTGCGGCTCTTCCACAGCACTTTACTGAACAATTAGGTTTTGTTCAGGAGTATTACATTTAAAAAACAACAACAACAACAACTCCTCAGAAGAGCAGAATCCTGAGGCACTTAATGATCTTTGGGGGGGGACCATTTAAAAAAAAATGATGAATGATTGCTCAGTTTCATCCCATCATTCCACAGATCACTATGAAAAGAGGGTACCAGAGATAATCCCTCTCACACTGGCAATCATCTGAAAGTAATAAGCAATGACCTTCGTTCCTGCTGTGCAATATCAAAAGAAAAAATGCTGGGAAAAGCATTACATTCATGTATTATTAAAATAACTTACCATGCCGGGAGAGATTCCTGTTTGTGACCTCTCCTTTCTCATGGAAGCCAGGGCTCACGCTGGGCCCTCCCACATCCCCATCACGGCTGGTGAAGCCATTCACTTGACTCATGTCCCTGGAGACTGTGTTAATGCGGGTGGGGATCGGTTCAAATGTAGGGTCCAGTTCCAAGATCAGCTGATTCAGCTGCTCAATTGACTGATCGATATCCAGAGTAGGAGAGGATGGCAGGCCCTCCGCAGTCACTCCTAGAGTCAGGCCATGTGTATCTTTCGCAGCTACTAATCTGGATCTAAAAGCCTCAGGCCCTGGATGTTCTGCCACTTCACTCGAAATTGGCACGGTCCCTATCCCCCGCTGCACAGCGTCTCTGCTGCTGGATCCCCGGGTGGGTGTGTCAGGGATTCTGGGTTGGCTCTGCACGTTGCCTGAATTCTCTACAGTGCTAGAAATGCCAAGCCTTACTTCACTCTCGGGGGAGTAGGTGTATTGGTGAGCAGTGACCATCTGCTGTTGGCGCACCCAGGTCTGGGTAGAGTAGTTACTAGGGCCATAAGCCTGAGGCTGAGCGGAAACAGGAGGATTCCTCTGCAGCTGCTGGGATTGCTTAGGCTCACCACTTCCAAATGATCTCTCATAGAGGGGGTCTACACCTATTCCCAGGTCTGGGGCTAGAGCACTGTGGTGGTCCTCTCCAGTATTGCTTCCAAAGCCATCTGAGAGCAGCGAATTCTGACTGCTCTTGTGGCAGCTGAAGTTTCCAAGGTGGGCTGAGTGCTGCCCTTCAGAGGAGGACAGTGTCCCAATGCTGTCCACACTGTGAAGGTCATGGCTGGGCATCTCATCATCCAGAATATCTGTCTCCCTATCCTTCAGTTTGGTATCTCCGTTCACATGAACCTGAGCTGGCACGATGTGGCGAGTCCCACTGTACTTGCTTTGGGCATCAGTCATATCCTTGAGGGGACTGACTGAGTTTTCTAGGCCGAAGCCACTAAGTAGCCGGTCCAGCTCTGCCTTCTCTTGCGGGCTCAAGCCCCGTTTGATTCCCAGTCCTGGATGCTCCTCGGTCTTGTCCGTCCTTATAGAAGTTGTTGAGTGTCCCGAATCACTGCTGACAGATAGAGTATGGTCACTGTGATCAGGGCTGCTGGTCACAGGAACCCCCTGGGCTCCACTGGGGATGCTAGTATCTGAAGAGCTCTTCTTTCTCACTTTAGCATAAAGACTGCCATCAATAGGACCCTGGGTGTGGAGCACTGTGAAAAGAGAAGCAACAGGGTCAGGGAAAGAAAAGGACAGAGTATTAGATAAAAGTACTGAATAGCATTACATTACATTACACTGCAGAGGTACTGCTGACAGCACACTCATTAATTTTCTTTGTAAACACATGCTCGTTTTAAAAACCAAACATCAACCAACAGTACTCTCTTGCCTTATGGAACACATTTCAATTTATATATAGGAAGGCCCTTGATAAAAACATAGCGTTGTATGAAACAGGAGGAGAAAAAAAGAGTTATGTATATGACCTTGTGGCAAAATACAATTCTATACTTTTATACGTTCCTAGAAGTGAAATCATGGTGGTGCAATAACAAGACCACTGTTTACACTGGTTTGAAGACCCACACTATTATGTGCCTGGAATTTGAGAGACATGACTAGTATGCATTCCACTAAGACTGAACAAGGGCTACTGAAACTTTCAAGTAGTGCTCTCAGCATACATTTTGCAACTGCCAGCTCCTAATAAATATGTTAAACATATTACCACTGATCAACTGCTGTTGTTTTCTTTTTGGTAGCCCCCAGAAATGAGAGGCACTTAATCAGAGCAGGAGTCTGTGTGTAGCGTACCAGAACATATACAGTATCTCTTGACAGAGGCATGAGCACAATATCTAACTAGCTTTGTAGGATACATATTGAATATACATGACTTCTTTAGTGGGTATTTTATTTTTAATAATGTCAAGGCAACTAGTTCTCACAAGTCAGAGCATGTAACACAGGGATAGAGAGAAAAAGGCTAAACCCCAACTCAGAAAGACAGAAAGAAAGACCTACTACACTTGTATAACATTTGTCATGGAGTATGAGCATCCTTGATTTTGTCTCTGATCTGCCAAAGACTTTAATTAAGAAGTTCGTATCTAGTCAGACATGCAGAAATTGTATGTAACTGAGAAATTTTATAATATGCAACAATAACTGGGGTGGTGGGGGAGGGGGAATGTGTCCACTCAATTCACTGGTGTAGAAACGGACCAAATTCTGCTCCTGATTGATTACACCAGTGCAACCCTTGTAATGTCACTGAAGTTGCAGCATTGTAAATGAGAGTCTGCATGAATCAGGTTTTACAGGAGTGTCTGCTAATTTCTGAGCCAGGTGTCACATGATGACTCCAAATACCTTAAAACTTACTCTACCTACAAAGTATCTACATAATATAAACAGCTCGAAGGGACCCGTCAATGTGACTGCACACATACTTAAGATTATGTGCATGCTTAAATGCTTTGTTGGACTGTGATCAGAAAGAACACAGTTAGCCTCCTCAACAACTCAAATTTCATTTCAAATTTCCAAATCCCATTTGTGTTCAAATTGTCTATATTTGGCCATACCCAACACAAAACCTTCTGTTTGTTTGGAAGGTTTCAGCAAACTTGGTCAATTCATTTGAGTTACCTGAACATTAAACAAAACCACTCTTCCCACATGTTCTCTCAAAAACTTTTGGACTTGGTTAATTCAGAAATGACTAAAGCTGTAATGCTGAACTTGGCTTGTTTTTATAGTATTCATTAAGATTTTAAAAATACTCTTAATTTTGAAGAATATTGGCTCTGTAGCTTTAATGTTATAAATACCTTTCTATTATTCATTTTTTAGGACGTAAACTAAGCTCACTCAAACTGAGAGCATCCTACATCCACGAAATCTCATATTGAGAATGCAGAATGCAAGCGATGCCAAACTAACAACTACAAAATCAAGACAAGGAGATCTAATGTCACATCAAACACATCCCATTCACAATCCAACATATTCTAAAGGAGCTTCCAAACTCAGACGACACTTTGATAGTCATTAATAAAGGTTATTCCTAAATGAGAGCATCCCAAGGTCGCAGCATTCAAAATATCTGAATTATCCTCACTGTATGAAATAACTGAGCATAATTGGACTAGGAGGCTGGTCTCACCTCTGTGGACATGTTACTACATGGAAAGCAAGAAAATATTGCGTAATGGGCTTTGCAGATTTCTGGACATGGCCATTATTCAAACGCATACAGTATATATGATTCTAATATAGCTATTGTTCTTGGCACTGATGTCATTGTACCTCACTATGACAAACTATTTTCACTATTTTCTCTATATTTGTATATACATTTGTTTTAAAAAGTTATACAATAGAAATCGGATGAATTCCAAAGTTAGTATTAAGCTCTCAACCTCAGCACTGCCCCCTGGTGCATATTCCTTAAAATAAAGTTTTCATCTCATAAATAATTTGTCAAATACAACACACAGCATACTATTCTGCAAGCAGAAATATTTTACACAACCTTATGTTCACTACACATGCATCATGCTGTATTACTTCATTAATCCCACTAAAGAATGAAATAGTTTTAAAACACAAACAAGCTAGGTGACTGAAAATGCCACGACAAACAGATTGTCAGTGTCTCAACAGTGACTCTTTGATCTCTAGAGAAAATTTGTCAGAAGTGGTTTTTACCACTGAGGACTTCCTAATCAGTTTGGGTTGGAAATAATACTGTCAGAACTCCTTCATGTTATTTCAGTTCTAGCACTTCTGGTAATATACAAAACCAAGATGCAGAGAGCAGAACATCTTCCTCTTGAACATTTTAAAGCTTCAAGAAAGTTTTGTTAGGCTCAATCTTATTTTATCAAGATCACTCCTCCCATCCTAGTTTGCCAGGGTTCACTAAAGGAAGCGTTTGATAGTCTTCTAGACATTTTTGGCCAAGGAGAATAATGAAGCGCTTACCATGTTTAAGTGGGTACATATTCTGACAGTTTAGGGAGTAATTCTGTTGGGTTTGTTTATGTAGCTCTCGCTGATTTCAAAGGGGTTTGTGCAACCATAGGCAGAGTAAGTCCCTTAGCTATTACCTAATTTACAACTGAAAGTGAATCCTCCTCTTGCTTCAAAGAGGGCTCTCACAAAACTCTCCATTTGAAAGTGCAATTTTCTGTTGTATGCACAGTCAGGGAAGTAAAATATGTGGTTTCATTTTTGCAGGATTCATGGCTCATTTACAAGAAAATTTATATTAGGCAGGAATTCCTGAAGAATCATTTGTCACCGACATTTGAGTCAAGTTTGATCATGAAAAAACTACTGCATTAAAATTTAGGTCCAGACCAATCTTTCCTGAAGGCAATGGACAATTTAGTCCGTATACTTGGCATTGCAAGATCAGCTGACAGATCTGTGCATCTCATCTGTGAGTGTTACAAGAACACGCTTTTCATGGCATGCTTAAAATTGCACATTGGTCATGAAATTTTCTGAAATTACTAGTTAGTCTTTCTGACTATTTGTGATTTCAGAAAGGGCCTTATTCATAAAGTGTACCCATGATGAGAATTAATTCATCAGTTTATAACGGTAGGAAAAATGATTTGGTTGGAAAACACATTATTTGTATGACACATTGCCAAATTTTCTCCAGTTAGTGCACAGCAAACTGAATGTTATATGAGAGGTCTAATAGGTTTTAGTCAATGTTTAAAGGACAACTTTCTAAATTTTTTTTGTTAGAGATCAGACTTTACAAGTATGTTTCTAGTTAAGAAAAGCACTGCACAGAATGTCAAAAAATAAGGTTCTAAAAGAACAACAAAAAGCATAAATGCATCAGGCTAGAACAAACAATATCTTTCCCCAAGGCATTTCTCTGTGTGCCGATTGTTACAACTCTGCTGAAGTTTACACTGCAAATTGCACAAATCTGGTAAAGAAAAGGGCTTCTGTTCACCAGGCTGAATGCGTCACTGATAGGTACATACATGAATATGTCACTGTACTGTAGTATGCAGTGTTGTTGTAGCCATGTTGATCCCAGGATGAGAGACAGAAAGGGGGTGGGGGATGTGAAGTAATATATTTTATTTGACTATCTTCTGTTAGTGAAAGAGAAAAGCTTTTGAGCTATGCAGAGCTCTTATTCAGGTATTTATTGGTCCCATACCTCACCCATCTTGTCTCTCTCACTGTACTCTATACAGATACTCAAGTACAATACATATGGCGTAGAGAGCTTCATGATAGGAAAAATCACTGATTGAGGTTTCTCAACCTCTTGGATGCCATGCTCTCTCAGCAGTCCTCGCTGCTGATAGCATCCTAAATTGCTATCGGTGCCTGTTGATCAAAGGGTGGTGAGATTGTCATATGGAATTCTTTACTACTGTAACCACACTTCAATTTAATGTTTTGTTGCTAAAAGAAATCAAAGTGTTTTGTTTTTTAAAACGCAACCATGGGATAATTCATTTTCTGTCCAGCAATAATTTCCTTGTGGCTAGTTTCCAGTATAAAAAAACCCCAGGCAAACTAAAAATACTGCTTTGATTAGTATGGTCGGATATCTCAACCCCACGACCTCAACAGATTCAGTGGCTGGGGAAGAACTCATGGGGAGAAAGGTATAAAGCTAATATTCTTGTACTGATAAAAAAGAACTCCTCCTGACTTACTTTTCTCTATTTTCCAAAACTGAACGTAATACCCTATTAGGTAAAGTACTGTAAATCCTTCAAACATGCAAGTAAGGCACAATACACATCCCCAGATGAAACATTCCAGCACATAGATATGGTGCTTCTTATAAGATGTTAAGGACAAAATCCTGCCCAGTGTGAGTGGTTGTTCTAGAAGGGTAAATAATGCAGGTAACCTTTCCTGCATTTGCCTCACCAGCGTAGCACATATTATTCATTGTCAGTGGAGTGCTAGGCGATGGTTGAAGCAAATGTGCTTGCTAATCTGCCAACAGGTCATGGACTGCTGGTTTGGGAGCAAGGCTACCACCTTTGTGCTCCGCAGAGAATATTCACCCTGTTTCTTCCTGAGACATTCTGTACCTATGTGAGACTGGCCTTTCCATGGCCAACACTGCTTGCATTATTATTAATCATTTATAATAATGCCATGTGACCACAATCTGTTGGGGACCTCATTGTGCTAGGCACTGTACATAATATAAGAGAGTCCCTGCGCCAAAGAATTTATATGAGTAATGAGTAGCAAGAGGATTTTGTCCTAACCACTTACACCGCAGGTTCAATAGTGAAAAGAAAAGAGACACAATCATTTGGTCCTGCATTCTGATATTTTCAAATCTCATAAGCCAAAGGTAAAAAAAATGGGGGGAGGGGAGTTCATTTGAAATAGGAAAAATTCTGTTTGGTCCTATTACTAGAAAATTGGATATATTACATAGCCACATACAGCAGGAAAACAAACCACAAAGATAACTAAATCAAACTCAATTTTTAGTTGGAGTACAATATGTTCTTATTTCTGTTACTAATTAGCACCTTAGATTATTAAAATGAAAAGGACTTTAAATCTGATTTATTTTTCACTACTTGTGCTCTTAGTTTGTGTGTTGCACTTCAGGCTCTGAAACTACATTGCTCAGTTTCACTTTCTTCATAGTGCTTTGGTGCAGGCAGTAAAAGAACAGTACTATTTGGTTTTCCAATACTTCTCAGGATTGTTTTACAAAAAAAATAATTTTTCACTTAATTAAAAGAACTACAACGTTTCTATTCATATTGGGTTATGCAAAATTATAGAGTTGCAGCTTAAACTACTTGGGGGTAATGAGTGTTCCCACTCATTTAAGTAAGTTTAAACATCCTTTTGTTATGAGCGTATAAGTGAAATGAGTGGTTTCAAACTCTGAAAAGATCCTATTTCTTGGCTAAGACACTTAATTAATGGCTATTCAAATCTTGGTTCTCATCAGACCTTCAGCCTGAAGTGAGGACTAAGAAGCTGGACAAGTTTCAGGTTTCTTTGAATGGCGAATATTAACTAATAAGCACCAGGGAAGGGTGTAGCTCCAGGAATGTTTTAGACAACTAAATCAGATGAAGAATAAATTCTGCAAGAAAAATCCCTCCTCTAGCTGTCATGTAGATGAATGAAAACTTTTTCTGCCTTTTGTACTTAGAACTTTTCAATTTTAAAGTACAGTTCTGCTCAGACAAATCACTCTGTTGAAGAATGGCACCTTTTTACTCAAAGGAGGGGGCCCGCTGGAAACTATGGGAGTCTTTCAGTGGGCTTTGGATCATCAAGTTCCAGCTCTCCTATCTGTATGTATTTATACAGAGTGAAACCTGCTAGGTTAGAGCCAACACAGGGAGACAGGATGAGCTAATATATTCTAGCTTGAGCATCAACAGAAAAAACTCTAATTTTAATTCAATGGGTTTTGGATCTGGTGCTAATTTCTAAATGCAGGGGTAAATTCTGCTCTTGGTGGCTGCACAGGTATAAGGTAGGAGAGAAAAGAAATTGGCA
This sequence comes from Dermochelys coriacea, assembly GCF_009764565.3. Lineage (NCBI taxonomy): Eukaryota > Metazoa > Chordata > Testudines > Dermochelyidae > Dermochelys > Dermochelys coriacea. The sequence goes on along the minus strand of NC_050069.1, from coordinate 169,358,852 downwards.
GGAAAAATTTTTATTCTGATAATAATCCACTAACGCGAAAGAACCATATGACCTTCAAATAGCAGATTGATTCCAGTCCTGGCAGTTATATTTTTACCTGTAAACTGAGCAAAACTAATCTGCAATCAGTGAGAGACAACAAAAAAAATTTCTTTATAGTCAACTTTCTAAGCAGAACTTCAATACAGTAACTTACAATTCCTACCATTTACACAGTACCGTCACACAGTATGAGAAGCTGAGTGTTGCAAGATATTTAGTCCCTCTTGCAGAGGGAACAGTTAGCATACGCTGCTATTCAACCTCAGACCTCTGTCAGGGTTCACATCATGACAGACAGGATGATGTTTCAACATTGGTATCTTTGTGACTTGCCCTACCATTGTAGAACAGGCAACTGGGTTTCCTGGCATTTACTATTTCACAACCCCAAAACTGCCAGCACCAGGAGAGTAAGCAGGCTAGAATCCCTGAACAGCTGCAAACACTGTGAACACTATCTTATTCAGCAGCAGCATGACTGGTCTGTATTGCACCTAGCTAATTCACTTGTTAAGAAGAATTCTACAAAGAAAAAATTAGAGACGATAAGCATCTCAAATATTTTAATACACTGTACATCTATTCTGTACCTGTTCATTTAAATTCTTCTGAATAAGAAAGTGTATAGGGTTTAATTTTCCTGAGTGGACAGCTAAACAGAGCTCCCAAACCTATACTGGTCATTTAAATCACTGCTTAGCAATGTAAAACAGGTATTAGCATGTCACAAGAAAAAGTAATCACTGAAATATGGGATCTAGATCTCCCACCTAGGGACCTTCTTTTGTCCCACTGTCAAATTTTAATTATGGACCAGCTCCAAAATGCCATGGTCAAGCTCTTTTTAAAGTCATCACTTCAAAGCATCAGTACTGTATGTGGTTTAAAGATACCACAGTGATAAACTCCACATGGAAACACCTGCGATCAACCGATAAATTTGAGCACTTTCATTTCATGTACAGCTAAACTACCTCTTTCTACTAGGCAGCTGACTGTGCGGGTCCCTTTGGTGACCTTGGGAGGTGGCGGAATCTCCATCCATAGCGATTTTTAAGGCCCGGCTTAACAAAGCCCTGGCTGGGATGCTTTAGTTGGGGTTGGTCCTGCTTTGAGCAAGGGGTTGGACTAGATGACCTCCTGAGGTCTCTTCCAACTGTAATCTTCTATGATTCTGTGATCACTTAAGAAAGGTGTCACTTTATAGATAAGTGAGAGATGATTAGAGATGGGCCTGAACCAAAATCCAGATCCTAGCCATATCCCATAACTGTAGAAAAGGTTGGATGCAGATCCAAACTTTGCAGCTCTGGCACACATTTCATGTTATGGTAGACACATTATATAATAAAAGAAAAGGAGTACCTGTGGAACCTTAGAGACTAACAAATTTTTTTGAGCATAAGCTTTCGTGAGCTACAGCTCACTTCATCGGATGCATCCGATGAAGTGAGCTGTAGCTCACAAAAGCTTATGCTCAAATAAATGTTAGTCTCTAAGGTGCCACAAGTACTCCTTTTCTTTTTGCAGATACAGACTAACGCAGCTGCTACTCTGAAACCTGACATTATATACTGTAGTTCAGAAATAATGTGCTCACTCATCATTGAAGAGAAACATTATAATTGCATCTCCTTTTTAGCTGAGGAAAAACAACAGTGGATGTATTTGTTATCTATTTTTCAATTTGAATAGCTAGTTCTAGTTATAATTTTTGAATTCTCACAATTATTCAGAGATGTGCCTTTTTCTTGCATATATAAGAATTCTCACTAGAGGTACTTGTTGAAAGTCAATGAATAATAAGAAGGAAACGGATTGCAATTTAATCTACTTAATGGATGTGAAAATTAAAAATCTCTTAAAACCATTTCCTCTTTAAAAAAAACCTCTCCCCCTTTTTTGTTTTAAAGGTTCATCCTAGATGTTACAATCTTGTAAATTAACCTGTGTACCTCTAGGTGACATTTATATTAAGAGTTTTAATGTTCATAATTCACACAGAGGGAGATTTCATAGGCACAAATGGCAGATAGGCCCCCAAATCTCATTGAAAGGGAATGAGAGTTAGGCACTTACTTTTGAAAATCTCCTCCAGACGGCCAATTATGGCTAACAGCATTAAGGTCTTGGGTTTGCTCTAGTTCCATTAAATATATTTTCCTATCTAAACACCACAGAAGGCACAAAACTTGGCCATGTCCAAAGCCATCTCTGCTTGCAGTATCCCTATAAAGTGAGTTTCAGAAGAACTTTGCACACCACAGTGAGCAGAACCATCTTTCCATTCTACAATATGCCAATGACACTCATGAATTAACTGTACTGTACCACAGTCTATTGGAACAGCCAGCATTTACAGAGCACGCACAACAGTCAATAATTTGTTTTACCCAAATTACGTATTGGTCCATGGAAAATGAGACAGTAGAATTATATTGGTGAATCCTGGGAATCTAAAGGTTACTCTGAGGCTATTTCTTTTTAGCTGATTAGAGCTTGTCTATACTTAGGGCATGTCTTCACTAGCAACATTAAAGCACTGCTGTGATAGCGCTTTATCATGGCTGCGTAGTCGTGGCACCACCGCCACGAGGGGAGTAGCTACCGGTGCTGGGAGCTCAGGGGAGTGTTTTTTCACACCCCTGAGTGAGAGAGGTGCAGCCCTTTAAAGTGGAAGTGTAGAAAAGGCCTTACAGCGCTGCAGCTGCGCCACTGTAGCATGTAGTGAAGACACTACCTATGCCGATTGGAGAGCTTTTCCACAAGAGGCAGCAGCTACGTGGACGCTCACGTCGACATAAACCCCCTTGTAGACAGCGCTAGGTCAGTATAACTAAGTCACTCAGGGTATGGTTTTTCCACACCCATGAGCGATGTAGTTATACCGACATATTTCCCAATTAAGACCAAGCATGAAACAACTACAGTGTACACACAGAGAATCCATGTAGGTTCTACATACCCTGACTGTGATGGGAGTTGAGGACACTTAGTGCCTCTCAGGAAGTGCAGGATTCAGATAATTTTGACATATGAACTAGGATGAAAGAAATCTTGGCTATTTTTTCTAAAATAGAAATAAGGAGATGAACTGTTACAATCCCATAAGCTTGAAAAAAAAAACAAAGCTTTGGCATACTGCCCCTATACTACTTAATCACTAGATTTTTTCCCCCCCTTAAGAGGCTTTCTTGGAATAGCTCTGCATGAAGACTTTAAGGCTTTGCAATATTTCAGTCTTGACATTTTTTTAAAATTTCCCACTCCTTTAGATCCATAAAAGAAAAATGATACCTAGCTCCTGTTACAAAAATAAATACCTATACAGAGAGAGAGAGAGAGAGAGAAAGTTTCTTTTCCGCAAAGGGAAACTGGCAGATACACTACCAAAGCAAAGCTAAATGCACCTTGGTAAGAGCTGGCATCGCAAAAGCTGTCTGTCTGAAATACCTCATTTCAGTGCAAAGCTCAGCCATGCTCTCATTTTTTCCAGGGAAGCAGCTCTGTTACTCCAGTATTTTACAGAGTGCTGTCAAAAAACAAGGGGAGTTCAAAACAGTGGAGATCTAAGCAGTGCTGGAATTCAGTTACCCAAACTAGAGGGGCCTACTTTCTTTCAGTCTGACCTCCCCTCAAAAGAGCTCGTCTGCCTCTTCTTCAACTGCCAAGGCTAAAACCTGGCAAAAATTCCAACACTGAACCTGAACTACAGACTGGCATCAGACACTCTCTTCTAATTGAAAGCCTCAGACTGGAAGGTATTTTCATGCCTATAACTAATATACAAAGAGCAACATACATAAAAAGTAGAAGCTGAAATACTAACACATACGAATTCAGCTCCCCTCCAAATCTTCATTTCCCGGCACTTCCTTTCTTGAAATCCAAATATACCTGAAGGCAGGCTTGTAAGTAAAAGCATTTCAGTCCTTTGACTTGTCCCCGCAGCTATCCCTTTCCAGTCTTTCACCGCTTGGGAAGACACACACAAATGCAAGCCAGCTAGGTAAACACATGTGCCACAGGCCCAGCAACAACAGTTCTGACTCAGTCCACCTGACTAGAAGGAAAAAGGGTTACAAACACAAACTCATACACAGTGTACTATTGATCCCTTTACAGCAGGAAGCTTTGTAAGAGATCAGGGTTATTTTTCAACCTTACATATAAATATTTCTTCCCTCAGGCAAACCTGGACAAGTCCAGAGCTGCATTCCTTGCAAGGTTAAACGTCCTTTTTTGCGTGTGTGCACGCTTGTCTTTTCCTTTCTCTTCTAAGTACAAAGCCCCACTCTTTGCAGGCTCTTCCCATACATGTAATACAAACGGAAAGGCAGGTGGGTTGTATTTCCAGCTCTCAGCCATAAGAAAACCTCTTACCTTTCACTGGACAGCTTCAGGAAATTTTCTGCAGTAGTCAGTCATTGGCTTTGTGAAAAAGAGCTAATATTCCCCTAGCAAAATGCTACATAAGAGGAAAGGAAGAGGCAGTGCAAGCCCACAGCTCACAGGGACGCACACGACTTCACTGTTCCTGCTGCTGCTGAAGGTAGCTGGTCTTGCTGGAGAAGCATGAGACTTTGATTCAGCCAAAAAAAAAAAAAAGGGCCAGTAAAAATGTAAACACCAGGGAGGAGCCGGCGGGCACAATCAATGAAATTTGAACTCCTGGAACCAGGGAGGAGTGGAAATGTGTTGTTTGAAAAGGTAATTCAGTCTACAAGCTAGTTTGTTGCACTGTGGTCCCGTTCCCTGCCCCCAGTGTAAAGTCTACTCCAATGAACTGAAGCTGAGCGAGCTGCAATTCCTAGATCATTTAACGACACGGGGTTCCCCCCCCCCCCGCCCTGTATTTGAAGTTTTTTTCTAAAGTAAACAGCCCACAAATAGCTACGGCTGCTTCTCCACTCAAACCTTGCTCCCCACCCCCTCATGATTTCAATACAACGGGGGGGGGGGGGGGGAGTGTGTCCAGGATTCTTCAGCATTAATCACGCTTATTTTTAGCTAGCGGCTGCTACTGTCAAGACCCCCCCCCCCAAACCCCAGCAAGCACTGACCCCTCCGCCCCTCCATCTCTGGGGTGAATCAGCTCAAATTAGGTGGAGTCAGTCTGCAAAGATCACCCTTGGCTCCTTGAAGTCTTTACTCTTTTAGTAACAGCTGCATCTCACCACACTGCAGCCCACAAACCTTTACTCAAAACCGTATGACAAACAATGTGCAAATGCCTATGGATCACTACCAAATAGCCATGCCATTAGAGAGCATTCATTTTCTGCTTCAGAGCCTGTCACCACTTCATCAGTCTCCATAATATGTATAATGTTAAACTACCCACCAGCTGTTTACAAGACAATAAAAGAGTTTCAAATCCAACCCTATAGTAAAAATAAATGATGTACATCTGTTTACTTGATGTTGTATTTATGGATCAGTAAAGGATTGTACATTAACTGGAGTCATCCTTGATTTTTCTTTTCTTTTAGTCTCTTTTACAGACAATGATGGTATGGGGGTGTAGGATCCTGACAATAAGAAAAAATGCTCCAGGAGAAGATGATTCCATTGGGATTGGATGTTGTATTCACAGAGCAGCATTCTACCTTCAGATCTCTTCCACATAGTCCTACTTTAATGGGGCCAGGAGAACTGGCTCTCTTTTTCTTAAGAACATCCAGAATGCTGTTGACAGTGCTTGTGGGCTGACAGAAGTAACACCCATATGAAAAAGTGCCCAGAGCAGCACCCAGAAGGCCCACCGTTTTGTCTTAACTGGTCACTGGAGAAAGAATGGTTCTGTGTTGCCATGTGATTAGAAAGCCATGAACATTCAGAAATAGTAATGGTTGACATCTATCTAACAAGAGACAGGATGTCAGGAGGGGTCAGACCTTTAGCCTATGTTTTTTTACTTGGGTGTATTAGTTTGTGGGCTTTTTTGTGGCTGGTTTTATTTAATGTATTTATGTATTTAATTTATTTATTTGTTTTGCTGTAACAGTAGCCATTGAAGTCAGTGGATATTGATCTCTGCCAAACAAGGAGCATAACATTTTGTAGAAGAAGTCTGATCAAGGGGATAGAACACTAGACTTGGATTCGGGCGTCATGGGTTTTACTCTTGCTTCTCCCATTGTCCTGCTAGGTGACCTTGAGCAAGTAATTTCCCTTCTCTGTGCCTCAGTTTCTCCATCTGTAAATTAAGATAATGATGCTGACCTCTTTTGCAAAGTGCTTTAAGATCTATTGATGAAAACCCTGGTCTTATTAGTATCACTGAAACCCCAACTTATTGTAACACCAACTGTAACCCTAACCAGTCAGCTGACTGGTGTCACACAATAAATATTCTCCCTGTGTTTCTAAAGTTCTTCAGCCTTTATTACAAAACTTTGGAGAGGATATTCCCAGCATTCATCCCTGGCCCAGCCTGGCTGGGGCTGGAGCTGGGGACAGGGATGGGCGGCTTGCCACAGGGACTTGGGGCAGCTGGCACTCGGATCGCGCTGCCCACCGGGCACTGCAGCCATGCTGCCTAGCTGCCCGGCGCACTGAGGCTGGGGGACCTGTGGCCACGCCGCCTGGCACACTGGGGCTGGGGCCATGCCACCTGACTGCCCAGCACTGGGGCTGGGGGCCATGGTGGGGGTGCTCTGGGCTCTTGCAGGGGAGGGTCAGGACCTTGGGCAGAAGGGGAGGAGCCGGGGACTAGCCTCCTCCACTGACCAGTTCACTGGCCACCCATGGCTATACAACCATCAACACACATTTCCCATGTCAGTGAGAAAACACTCAAAAGGGTAGAATTTGGATCTTAGTGACTCTAGTGCTTCCTCAAGCGAAGAAAGAATTGGTTCACAAAATGATATACATTTGCTTGTGGCTTAGTATTTAAGTTCAATTTTGTCTAACTCAGATTGCAAAAAAGCTCTTTGTTTGTCCTACTATAGTAACTTTTTAAATTCCTAGAGCCAAGACTGACAGATGTTGCATCCGATGAAGTGAGCTGTAGCTCACGAAAGCTTATGCTCTAATAAATTTGTTAGTCTCTAAGGTGCCACAAGTACTCCTTTTCTTTTTGCGAATACAGACTAACACGGCTGCTACTCTGAAGACTGACAGAGGCACACTTTTAAGGCTCCAGGCCTGAAGACCTAGAAATTACTACCTATCCCATTAAAACAGGTACCAACATTGGCTTGTTTTAATAAACTTTTGATCTCTTATCTTAAGTGGATTTGCCAAACTATAAAAATACTATTGAAATGGTTACTGCTCAGAGATTTCTGCTATTTTATAATCTTCCTTACATTGTGTTGTTCATATATAGGGCCATCCATTTGTTTTCATTTTTTATTTAATTTTTCCCAGGAATTTTTAAGTGTTTACTACCACAACATCAAAACCAGGTGAAAATCGGTGCAAAAAACTCTTAATTTTTCTGTGTAAATATTGGTGTTTATTTTGGTGGATGGAAAGACAGGGGGAAAAGTATTCAGTAGATTAATACTTTTAATTCCGTTCATCAATGTGGTTTGCTGTAGAACTAAACCAGAACTCAAAACCCAGTGCCACCTCCGAGTTTAAGAAAACAATATTTCTCTAATCCCCAAATAAAACTTTTTATTTGAACAAACAGTTTACTGTGGCAGACTTAGAACTACTAGCCTTCACATATTTACATTTAGTAATTGGGCCACACCATTTGCTGCGCATACATTCAACTTCATCCTTTCCTCCTGTTTTTGTTTTTTTTTAAACTTCTGAATACTTTCTTGTGTTCTGAAACATATTCTCATACAGAATTTTGTTTTCTTTCCATTTTAATGTGTAAAATGTTTAACTGTTGTCTGCTATCAGCTTGAAATGTGTCCACAGTGGGTGAGAGATTCATCAGTATATTCAGATGCGCACACACTTCAGAGCTTGCATGCATGCCTGTTTATTGCATGTATCTTCTAGACTAATACATCGTCTTACTTCAACAGGCAGCTTTGCATATACACACTAATGACTAATGTATTATTGTGTATCTTATGCAATGTACCGTATTTTCCTAATAAAACAAATTATTTTTTCATTAGGGCTGTCAAGTGATTTAAAAAATCATGATTAATGGCACTGTTAAACAACAATAGAATACCATTTATTTTAAATATTTTTGGATGTTTACTACATTTTCAAATATATTAATTTCAGTTACAACACAAAATACAAAATGTACAGTGCTCGCTTTCTATTTATTTTTATTACAAATACTTGCACTGTAAAAAACAAAAATTGTATTTTTCAATTCACTATATACAAGTACTGTAGTGCAATCTCTTTATCATGAAAGTTGAACTTACAAATGTAGAATTATGTACAAAAAAACCTGCATTCAAAAATAAAACAATGTAAAACTTTAGAGCCTGCAAGTCCACTCAGTCCTACTTCTTGGTCAGCCAATCACTCAGACAAACAAGGTTGGTTATCATTTGCAGGAGATAATGCTTCCCGCTTCTTGTTGACAATGTCACCTGAAAGTGAAAACAGGTATTCGCATGGCACTGTTGTAGCTGGCGTTGCAAGATATTTATGTGCCAGATGGGCTAAAGATTCATATGTCCCTTCATACTTCAACTATCATTCCAGAGGACATGCTTCCATGCTGATGATGGGTTCTGCTTAATAATGATCCAAAGCAGTGCGGATGGACGCATGTTCATTTTCATCATCTGAGTCAGATGCCACCAGCAGAAGGTTGATTTTCTTTTTTGGTGGTTCAGGTTCAGATTTTGTGCATCAGAATGTTGCTCTTTTAAGACTTCTAAAAGCACGCTCCACACCTTGTCCCTCTCAGATTTTGGACGGCACTTCTTAAACCTTGGGTCGAGTGCTGTAGCTATTTTTAGAAATCTCACATCATTTTTGTCAAATCTGCTGTGAAATTGTTATTAAAACGAACAACATGTGCTGGGTCATCATCCGAGACTGCTATAACATGAAATATATGCAGAATGCGGGTAAATCAGAACAGGAGACATACCATTCTCCCTTCAAGGAGTACAGTCACAAATTTAATTGATGCATTATTTTTTTTAACAAGCATCATCAGCATGGAAGCATGTCCTCTGGAATGGTGGCCGATGCATGAAGAGGCATACAAATGTTTAGTATATCTGGCATGTAAATACCTTCAAATGCCAGCTACAAAAGGAACATGTGAACACCTGTTCTCACTTTCAGGTGACATTGTAAATAAGAAGCAGGCAGCAGGATCTCCCGTCAATGTAAACAAACTTGTTTGTTTTAGCGATTGGCAGAATAAGAAGTAGGACTGAGTGGACTTGTAGGCTCTGAAGTTTTACACTCTTTTGTTTCTGAGTGCAGTTATGTAACCAAAAAAAAATCTGCATTTGTAAATTACACTTTCACGATAAAGAGATTGCACTACACAGTACGTGTATGAGGTAAATTGAAAAATACTATTTCTTTTATCATTTTTACAGTGCAAATATTTGAAATCAAAAATATTAATATAAAGTGAGCACTGTACACTTTGTATTCTGTGTTGTAATTGAAATCAATATTGAAAATGTCAGAAAATATCCAAAAATATTAAATAAATTTCAATTGCTATACTATGGTTTAACAGTGCGATTAATATTTTGAGTTAATTGTCTGAATTAACTGCGATTAATTAACAGCCCTATTTTTTACATATTTGAATGATACAAAAGTAGGGTGAAAATCAGAAAAAAAAATGAATAATACTTTTTGTAAAACCCAGGAATTTTTCGGTAAAAATTGGTTTAAACTGTAAACGAAGGGTCTTATTCATATAGTACTGAGACATGCTGTTGTAATATTGGATGACTGCTGTCCACCTAGTACTCACATGAAAATGAGATTTGAATCTCATGCCCTTATCCCAGTGAGTAAAAACAAGCAAAGATTAAATTACATCAATTAATGCAACTTCCTATCCAGTTGCTAGTATTTATTGTGTCATGATGATTCCAATTCTGCTGCAAACTTTTCTTTGTGGTTCAAGTATGGATTTAACTTGACCTAATTGTGTTTGAATAAATAGCGACACAACAGTAAAAAGTACTGGCACAGGAATAAAACTGCAATGGCAATGCACTAGGCAAAGCATCCTACTATTAAATGTACTGTGAAATCGTGAATTCATTTTAGCCTCTTCCTTTTGTCTGTTTCAAAAGCAAAGCCAATCTCTGGAAATACCCCACAAAACTGGCTGTTGTTTATTCCTAATGCCAAGATTAGGAATGCATGCTTTTTTTTCATGGGCGCTACAGCAGCAGCTGCATCTTTGATTGGGTGCTTGGCTCCTCTTTCATTAGACATTTAGACTGATTGCAATATTAGTTATAATTATGATGGTGAAGCAACAGAAGGAACTAAACCCACACAGACAATATGATGCTGCTGGTCATCCATCTTCCTAAAAAATGTACAGTACCATTGTAAACACTGTTTATGATAAAGGCTAATTGGTATACAAAAGGGCAATTTCATAAGCTTAGTCTTTCTTTTGAGTGTGGAGTGTGAAATTTATTTAAAGATGGCATTACCATTGTATAGAAAATCCTTGAAGATGCTCTCAATGTGCTTGAATACATCTTCTGGAATACAAAAGGGTACTAAACTGATTAAATTTTTAATCTCGGGGGTTATGGTCATTGTGTGAGATTTTCAAAAGTGATTTAGGAGCACAAGTCCCACTAGTGTGGGACTCATATTTCTATCACCAAGAACACTCAGCTGCAAGGTCCTGAATGTTTTACTCCGTGTTCCGCCACATGGAGCATCCCATTTTAGGAAAAAAATTTCAAGTTGGGTACCAGAGTGAGGGACAAGCCTTCACAATTAATAGGACCTTGAAGATGATCTGGAATAGGCTGGGGAACCAATAAAGAGTATGAAGAACCAGTGTGATGTGCTCTAGTTAGTCTGCAGTACCTAACAGGTGGGCTGCTATACACTGGACCATCTGACGATTCAATAGTCATTGCAGTGAAAATGCATTAATTACATTATTCTAACAATAGGATAAAGGTCATGAACACATGGATCACAGTGGGCAAGTGTCTGACAGGAAAGGGTGCAGTCCCTAACCAACCAAAAGATATTTCTAGCTATTGCTGTTATTCGGGTGTCTGGAAACAGCAAATAATCCAGGAGAACCCCAAGACTGCATGTTGCCTTGGCAACAGCAGAGAAGATGCCTACAATGAGAGTGGATGTCAGAGTTCTTGCCAGGTCTACAAAGTACTTCCCTCTTCTTACTGGAGGTGACAAGGCAGCATCACCTCTGTTTTAGCCAGACTGAGCTTGAACAGGTTGTTTTGTGGGGGCACAAGCATGTCTAAGGGTCTGTATTGTCTGTGTTTGATGAAAACAAGATGAGGAGCTAGGTATCATCAGTAAATTGTTAGAACTGAAGCCCATACCATCTCATGATTTCTCATGGTGGTTTAGTATATTCATTTGGCTTGGTCCAAAGCCCACTGAAATCAACAGGAGTCTTTCCATTGCATTCAAAGAGCTTTACATCAGCTCCTAAACAGCATGGAGCAAATTTGGGACTCCACAAGTGAGAGCTGTTGGAGTGAGGGTGAAGATGGAGGAGCCCATGATGACCCTTTTGGATTTATCCGTGACAACTGGAATAGACTCAGTTTACTGCCACTCCACTTGCCAAAGCAAGGCCTCACTGACGAACAGAATCCCATGGTTGATTAACTCAAAGGCTGCGGATAGGGCTCATAGTATTAATATGGACTTTTTCCACTGTGGATAGCTATAAGGACCTTAAAATCTGATGATTTACAGGTGCTTACTTTAAATAATCCTTAATCCTAGAAATGGTTGTGGCATGGAGTGTTAATATGAGGCATTCATATATCTCTAGGGATGTATTCTGTACAGACTATTCATGTAATCATAGAACTGGAAGGGACCTCGAGAGGTCATCTACTCCAGTCCCCTGCACTCGTAGCAGGACTAATTATCTAGTAAGGGGTCTGCCATAAAAAATGAGACACTGAAGTCCGAGTTGTGGCACTTAGGAGGGTGATTAATACATTCCATTCTATTATTAACAGGGCTTAGTAAATTCATGCAAGTGAAGTGGGAAAACATCATTATACTATTAGTCTCTACAGTTCTCTAAAGAGAATTGGTGATAGGCGTAGAAGCTTGCCACAGACAGCCTTTCAAGAAGAGCCTTCTATTTCTTAATGCCTGTTTCATGTGTTTCCATTCAATGGTGCAACTGTGCCTTGTGTGATTCACTTTGTTAAAGATGAAAAATAACTGCTGCTCAGATTCACAATTCTATTTATTAGCCAGGACACTATCAGGATAGTTGTAGGCCCAAAATGTTATACAACTTTCCCTTTTTTAAAAAATTATCTATTTGTAAGGTTTTGTACTTTCTGTGTATAAAAGAATGTTTAAGTGTTCTTCATATTTCTTCAACTCTGACCCCAAGCTCTCTTTCCGGGGCCTCTGACAGGAGGTCTTTCTTTCTTCTCTTCAAATTCCAACTGGGCCTCCTCTCAGACTACTACTCCCTATCTGTGACTCTGCTCCTCCCTATCCTTGCCAAAAACTCTTTACTGTAACTTTGATGTTCCCCAGCAAATCTGATTGTTTCTCTGCTGGGATCAAGTGGACAGGTTGCTCTGTTATAAATCTCACATGATCTGAGGTTTGCCAGTCAGAGGTGTTGTAACTACGTTACGCATCACTTGCAAGGGAACCCCAAACATGAAAAATATTGTTGACCCCACCAATGACATCACTGTCCTGTTTTTACACCAGCATCACCCCTCTGCTGTGCAGTAGTAGATGTCCTGGGCTTTTTAGATTGGTTTCCCAGGAAAGAAGAAATCAGTGATGTGGAGCCTGCTTCGTTCACAGTCCTGAAATGAGATGTCCAAAACGCATGCAGGGCAATCCAGTCTTCCAGCAATCTCAGCCAGCATCAGTGCCCAGATCCCAGGGAGAAGCTGTGCCTCAAGAATTGACACTAATCAGTGTCCAAGGCAGACAGCAAACTCCTACAACTATGACAGCTCCCTCTCCCCTGCAGTTAAGCACAAGAAACCCAAAACTAATTCCTCAGCATGTCCTGCCAACCATCAAAACCTTCTTGCACACTAAGAAGAAAGAATGTGTAATTCTGTGTCTAACAGCACCACCTGGGGACTCCCGCCATACCAATATAAATGGAGTCACAGCTTGGGGGTCAGTAAAGAAGCTAGTCAAAGCCCTATAGTGGGATCAAAAAGTTGGGACGGATCTTTGGGAGTTATGGCGATGGACAGAGAAGGGGGAAATGAGCACAATGGAAAACATAAAGAGCAAAGTTGGCTTGTGATGGGGACTGGGCAGTAGTAGCTCTAAAATAGGGATACTCAGTCAAACCAAGCTGATCCCTTAAAGGTTCAGTTAGCTGGGAGAAAGACAACATTTGGGCCAGATGTGTTCTGATTTTGTGGAGTATTTTTTTAAACTGTTTAAACCTTACCTAATTTAACCCTACTTGTATTAGTGTTTCTGGGATTGTCATGTAATTTCATCTAAGAAGTGTTGTGACCTGTTTCTCTTGTTCATATTCTCTCATGATTGATGATATTCTCTATTCCCACGAGCACCACCCCTAGAAGTGGCGAGCACACTAAGAAGCAGTATGCAAAGGAGAGCACAGTGCATACATTCAGAGAGGGATGTGGGGTGGGGAGAAACGAGCTGCTTACTTCTCTTCCTTGGCCTTTCCCCACCATTTCTTCGAAATTTATAGAAAACTAAGTGCCAAAGTTCAAGCATCCACAAAACAGTTTTAAAATCTGCCCAATCCATACTTATATGTTCAAGATCTGGCACTTTACAGCAGTAATGCTGTCATGCAAGTGATCTGCTGTTGAGCAGTGTGTCCAAAATATATGGCACAATCAAGCATTTATTTAACTAGTTTGCTCCTTCTACTTGGTTTTAAATAGTCTGCTGAAGCAAACATAGGTTGGATTGTCCTGTCCACTTCCATAATAAACAACAAGCAGTGGGAAAGCTGCTCAGACAGCTCTTAATGAGGAAAAGGCACATATCATTGGCTCTCCCTCCAAGAACCCCATGGAAGCTGCACTGTGGTAGCTATGTAGAGTTGGGCCTCTACTGTGTTTAATGTAATAGGATAAAGAAGAGCCTCTCTCTATGGCATTCTCCTGTCCCTAGGTGGGAGATATCAATTTGGACATCAATCTCTAAATCTATGCTTTTAAAAGTAACGAACAACAGATTTTTCAGTTTGCTGGCAATTAAAAAAAAATTTGTTGGGGTCAAACCGAAACCAAACTTTTACAACTTTTTCAGCTAACCAAAAAGGAAAAACTAAACATGGTGGGTCCAATGTAATGGTTACATTTTCAGCATAATGTTTTTTTAACTGTTTAATAAAACACGACATTTCTAAATGAAAAGTTGTTTCAAACTACAAAATAAAAAAAATCAAAACATTTAATTTAGGAAAGATTGAAACAAAATGTTTTGACTTTTTGGAATTGTTTTTTTAAATGAACAATTCAGCAAAACAGACACAAATTTGTTAAATGCTTCAGTGTTGCTGATTCTGCATTTTTCACCAAAAAGTTTTAGCTGAAAAATTTTGCCCAGCCCTAGTTAATGAAGACATTCCTCTGCAGGTGTGGAGAAGACGTGAATTCACCTTTTGGAAAACAACATATTTTTCTTATTACCAACCAGGGACAGATATCAATTGGTGACTTAGAGGTGCGGAAAATAATTCAAAGCAAACAAATTTTTTTAAAACCAAACAACATTTTTCCCATGGTAGCGCAGAATCCATGTATTTCTTCTTATAAAAGGTATTCCCAGAGCATTATTTTTTTTCTAATTCATTATCTTTGAATTCTTTGTCAAAATTTCCCACTTGTAGTTTCTTCTTCCTGTTAAATTGTTAAGTAATTTAAGGCCCCAACCAAAATCAGGGTCTCATTGTGCTAGGTGTAAAAGGTATGCATGGTAATAGACAAACTTAATAATCTAAATAGACAGAAAAAAGGGCAGAAAACAGAAAATGTTATTGTACCCATTGAAAAGTCAAGGCAAAAGCATTATTGTAGTGTGTTCAGGGGTTCTGAAAATCTGGCCCCAGCTGTGGGTGCTAAGCACTTAAAAACCTGGCCCTAATGCACTTACCCATTGTGATACAGTATGTCTGTGGCAGAGACAGGAGCTGAACAGTCCCAGTCCACAGTTTAGCCATGAGACTAACCTTTCTTTTTCTAAGGAGAGTCATCACAAGGAACATGCAGATTATAGACTGGAACAATCTCAATCTAACTATCCAAATACAGATCTAAAATATGCCAGCCTGAACTTGTACACTTTCCACAATGCATAGATACACAACAGTGTCAGAAGTATTTAAGCCACAAGTTTCTAACATTATAAGGGTGGACACTGTTGAAGAGGGAAGGGTAAATGGGAATCAAAGTCTGCCCATCACAGCACATGTGGAAATAAGACACTTAATCATATCTTCGCATTCAACATTACTGAAGACCAAAATAAACCAACTTCCATTTACTTATCTTCAACTTAATGACAATCTCCTGTTCAATAATAATAATAATAAAAAAGTTCACACTTGACACTAAAAGAGAAAAGTCTCCTCTGAAAGAGGCACAATTGAAGGCAGATATAAAAGACACTGCTCCAAGTTGGCAGTGTTTTGTCTGATAAATCCAATCATTCCGTGTTTCTATTATCATTGCCAAACAGGAATGGAGGGGAATTGTTGTAGTACATCATTTTTCAAATGTAAATAAACTTTTTTCTTCTTGCCTGCCAAATCTCTCGCTTTCTGTCTTTTAAACAACTTTGTATATAGTTGAAGAATCGAAGCTGGAGTTCATTTGATCATGACCAATTTATACTTCAGTTTCACTTACCAGAAATGGCACCGACCCTGCTGTTTTTGTTGGTAGGCATTTGCATTCCTTTCGAGGCACCAAAGCCAAGCAGTTTTGTCTCAGCTCTTGAATTTTGCAATACTGAAGGGGCCCTCTGGGAAAACAAGTGTTTAACTACGAGAGAGGGCAGCTCCCCATTCAACAGCTATTTACTTTGGGTTGAACAGGAGAAAAATTTTCAAATAAAAGTCAAACACCCCCATCAAATCATGTCACATGGGTGCATTCCAGGAAGCCAGTTATTGCTTACCTGGAAACACTTCTCAGATGTTTTTCTCCATAAAAAAGAAAAGGTAGAAAGAAGCAAGTTTGTAAACTTTTGGCTATTTCTAAATATGGGATATTTGACTTTTCTCAGGATAGCCCAGATATTTTGTTACCCACCACTTTAGGTATGGCAATTTGGACTGATTGTGCCCTACAGGAGTTTGGCTTGAATGTACACATCCCTTTGCCTCCAAATCCACTTCTTTTGAGAGCCAAACTTCTCCAATTTTCAGGCACTGCTGGCAAACATCACAGTTTGTCACTTACTATGAAGCAAACAAGGGGATCAGATGGAAAAAAAAACATTTAAGGGATTCTAACACTGTGCAGACCAGCTGAAACACTTGCATAATGCTTCGTTAGTTTAAAAAAATTGTCATTTTAAGACAATTTATCATGAAAGTGTGTGTTCTCTCTCCCCCACAGGTTTTTGCTAGCTAATTGTCAGGTTGTGGAGGGATTTAGAGGTTACTAAATAAATGAAACATTAAAAGTGACAAAACATTTAACAAGAATGGACTAAATTCATCCTTTCTGTAAATCCATTTTCAAACAAGTTGTACCAGGCATTAATTTGGCCCATTATTATGATCTCTGATGCTGGGCATGATGTTTTTTTTCTATCTAGCGTTGCTGCTTTCTAAACTAAACAATGTGTGTGCAGGTAGCACACTCAGCACTCTTGCTGTGCATCATACAGTCTTTTTTGGATGACAGACATGATCATGTATAACTTGTTGCAGTGACTCTATCCCTGGAACAATCTCAGCATTCAACCAAGAATGCTTGTCACTCTGTTCGAACCAAAGCACGCTCCTGAACTGCCATGGTACTCATCTGGAGTGGGAACATTAAAATAACCAGAGATAATGGAATACACTACAATCTGGTGGGCATTATACAATGTACAGTGGCAAAGCTGTTATAGACATTTTGCTGCCTTTTCCGGAAATGAGTAAATTTTGCTCATCTTGCTGCTATCTACAAACAGTATCTCTACTATATCATGCTGCTGTCATCAACAATATCAATATCAATAGCATTAACAATATCATCATTGCTGGTCCCTTCCTCCTCTAACAAACGTGGTTTGAAAAGATAAACGCCCAAAGCTGTAAAGACCACAGGAACAAAATGAGGAACTTATAGTAGACGATACCATCTCTATCAGTCTACGACAGCACAAACAACTTCTCGAATTCTTCCACTGCAGTCCCAAATCCTGTTCTCAGTCACATATTTTGAACCATCATAGCAGAAGACTCCAAGGAAAGGTACCGCCCAGTTATGGGGGAATGTGATACTGACTTAAAATCAGAGAGCAGGAAGCTGTTTCTAAAATCGTATATCCATAAAGGAGGAAGTGTGTTAACATGAGCTAGCATATAAAGTTGCTCATCAAGGGCTCTTAAGAGAAATAAGTGTCTAGATGAAGAAATTCACAATGTTTTTCAATCACTTCTTCCTTACCCAACTGCCAGAAAATTCTAGACCCTTAAGGAGAAAAGAAAGGGAACTACAGCCATAGGGGACTGCTGTCTGCAGACTCTCCTATTCTAGACATATGTAAACACTGCTCCACTAATCATCAGGGATCTTAGTTTTTTGTTATAATACCCCCCACCCAATTCTCTGGTTAAAAAACCCATAAAAAACCGAGTTTTTCCATGATTAAAATGAAACGCTGAACTTTAGTTTCCCTAGTCACAACATATATAGGTATCAGTTGAACAGAGTGTTTTATTGATATACAGTAGAACGCCATTTACCGAGTGTCTATTCTCCAGTTCTCCATATTAATTGAACCACCAGCCTCTCAGGGCTGATTGCCCAAGCCCCAGCCGCTGTCAGCCCCGTGTAACTGCTGGTTTGGCTTATACAGAGAGTTGGATAATGGAGGATCATATAAACAAGATGTGTTTTCATTTGTTCACAACATGTAAAAGATTCTCTGTAAAAACGCAAATTCTGCATTTTTCTGTGTTTTTCCATGGCAAACAGATTTCTTGAATCCCTGCTAATCACCCAGGAGGTCAGGAACACTTAGGAGGCAATTCTCTCTCTGCAACTAGTGGTGAGCCCCCTGCATCTAGCTATTTCAAACCAATATCGGAGACTTAGAAAAACTGGGTACATTTTACTGTATGTTTTTTCCTTTTTATCACCTCTTTTTCAGTTTTGTACCTTCACTCACAACACAGTGCTATGGGATGCAATCTCTCTGTGCATAAAGTGTCAACAAGAACAAAATAGGTCTCTTTCAATCTCAAATTATTCATTTTTTTTTAAAAGCCAACCTGAAAAGTTACAAAGTCTGTCAGTTTCACAAAGCTTGCGGTATCTGTGAATGGTCGTGCAGGTTTGATATCATATTTCATTACCCCCCAGTTCTTAATATGCACAAAAAAGTGAGGAGGTGTTAGTATGCATACTATGTATAGGCCATCTACTGCCCTCTACTCAGGTATATTACTCCTGTTGATTTCAATGGGAATTATGTGTGTAGGCAAAATGCTCTAAAATGTCCCATGCCCATGCCCTAAAAAGTCTGAATTGGAACGGAAACATTTAGCGGAAGAAAGCTACCTGTAACAACATCAGATGTAAGAGACTTTAAACAAAGCTGCTGTCACAAAAGCAGCAGAACTCTCCCTATGTCTCTTAAGCACATATTACACTTTAAATATATTCAGAAGTGGAAGGCATTTCTAACAGCAGCAAATAGCATGACGTCAGATTCTATTCCACTTGATTCTATCCCACCCGCAAGGCTTATATAGACATGAGTATCAGACACTTTACATCAGAACTACTTCCCCTCCAATGTTCTGGCTCCACAGTCATTTCTTTGCTTTTCTGTAACTTCCTGTATAGGTATCTCTAGCAGTATCATGTAATGTGTGAGTTTTTGTTTATTGATCGCAAGATGGAAAGTCATTTACAGAATCGGTTCAACTGCTTGCTTGGGGCTAGGTCTTGGCATTTCTACTGTGGCCCGATGTAGGGAGCAGAACTGTGCTGGACCACCCAAGGAGGAGATTTTGCCTCAGGTAAAGCACAATCTTTTCAGATGCTGCTCTTTGCACATCAGTGGAGTATGCATGTGCATGTACACATGCAGTGTGCTCCATCCATTCTCATGGAGCAGATGGCTGCCTGCAGTGCCCACACTCACCCTGCTTGGTGGAACCATGCAGAGGAGAGGGGGAGGCAATGGCCTTGCTTCAGCCTTTCAATCTTTTTGCTGGCTTGTTTCCCATGTTTCATGCTATCATGAGGTGCCCTTGTTCAACTGTGTTGTGGTGGAGAAAACTGAAGTTTCTTGTATAACCCATCTCTCTTACCCCTCCATACACATACACACACACACACGGACTTCTCTCAATTTTTACTCAATACTGATTCTTAAGGATTAAAAAAACGATGCAAGATGAATCAGATCATGGCTGATAGTTCTCTAGCTTTATTCCTTCCATGTTTCTTCAGGGAGCTTTGTGAAAACAGAAACATTGGCATTCGTTCAGGCCTTATCTGCTCCCCTCATGTTTTTACTTGCAACAGAGTCAGGCTTGTATGTGTGCACATGCAGGTATCACATTCTGAGCTTTCACATAAGAAATACGCAAATCAAGAACAATTACTTCTTTTGCCATATTCTAAGGCAACATCAAGGAACAATGCAAAGAGGAACGAGACCATGACGGCTGCTTTTACACTACTTTCACCCAGACCACACTGCACGGTAAATACCAATAGGAAGGAAGGATAACTTATGGAATAAAGGGTCCCTGGCAAGTTACAAACATATAATTGTACCAAGGGAAATGCCTATCTGTAATCCATTGACTTGGGCACCCCTTACTTTATAGTCTTGCATATCTTCTGCAGAGTTCCAGACAATGTAGCTTTCGTGCTTTAACTGAAACCTGTGAATTTGCCGCAAGATGTAGTGACTATAGGTATATATTGAGATTGAAAGTGTCAAAGCTATTTGTAAAAGGATGACTGGCCTTTTAAGGTCAGATGAATCCACTTGTGACACACTCAGATTGTGAAAAAATGTGCACTGTCATATGACAGGCAGGTCATGTGGCTAAAACAGTCCTTTTGGGATGGAGATAAAACCAAAAGCCTGCAGGAAGCAGGAGCCAGTTAGGAAAGCTGGGGTGTGGAGATCAAGTCTGCTAGAGGAAAGCCTCACCAGGGACAGGACTAAGGGCTTGAGTACACTACCATGTCGGGTCGATCTACTATATGCAACTTCAGCTACATGAATAGCATAGCTGAAGTTGACGTACTCAGATCTACTTACTGTGGTGCCTTCACTGCGGTAAGTCAACAGCTGACGCTCTCCTGTCGACTCTGCTTGTGCTTCTCGTTCTGGTGATTTACCGGAGTTGACGGGAGAGCGCTCAGCGGTTAATAACGCGATAAATCGACCCCAACTGGATCAATCGCTGCCCACCAATCCGGCGGGTAGTGTAGACAAGCCCTCAGAGTTGTACCAAGAGTTGTAGGCCAGCTTGAAGGCTGGGTGGGAGTTTGTGTGATTCCTTGTGAACTTTGACCCCAAGACGGGTTGTTTCTCAACACATGAAAGCCTATGTTGAAGGTGTTAGGGAGTTAAAGAGCAGGAAACTGAGACAGCAGCAACCCTGCCACCCCCAAGCCTACCAGGTGAGTAGTGCTGCTACACAATGATTAATACAAAACCCCTTTCTAGCCTACATCTACCCACCATCTAATTCACACCAACCAGCTTTCTCATGCCCAAATGTGCCACTCCTTACAAAGCAAGAATCCTATCCACTTCTTTAACCATTAGGTCTTTCCTCCCTCTATAGCCACGCTGCAACTGTGGCTATGTAGAGAGGGACACAACAGTCAACAACTCCCACAAGGGTAGAATTTCACTGGTTCATGTAAGGGAGCTCTCCTTCCTCCCATCCCAGTAAGTATTTTATAGTTGCTAACAGTTTAATCTTGATCTGTTATGATAGAACCCTAGGGACAAGCTTGCTCTCCTCACCTTCACCATCAGGGCTCATGTTTTCATAGGAATCCCAGCGGATCAGTGGATCTGAGGTATTGTAGTCAATTATCACTCCATGGTCATTCTTCAGGTGTTCACATCCTGAAAGGGTAAAGTCTTGGTCAGAGGCAAAATGGAGGAGTACTCCTGCTTTCATATGTATCTACACATACACCCATCTCTGACAATGTGCTGCTTCAGTGAATGCATTAACCCCATCTTCGGAAGTGTGGGGAGAAATGATAGGGAAAGACAGTTCAACAACCACATTGAAATGGACTATGGAAACTAAGATTATATTAATGTTTCATTACAGGAGGAATAAACAGAGAGTTTAACTGGAGCCTCTTATTGGAGCCTCTGCCTTAATAGCGCGCGCACACACACACACCACCCTCCTGAATGAGAAGGTATGCAACTTTCTATAGCCATGTATGACCAAAGCTGAACTGACATCTCAGAATGATACCACAAGCATCTCCATTGTCAGTTAGCAGTTCAACTGTTGCACAAAGAAGAAATGATGTAAGGTCATGTTTATTTTGGGGGTCACTATCATTCTCATATCAGAGAAAGTTTATTTAGTAGTTTTATTAAATAAAAACAGTGTGTGTAAATGACAACAGGGCTGCAGTCAAAACAAGGTAACAGCTCAAAGGCAAAGCTGACATCTCAATCTTAAACTTTTGGCTGTTTTTCTCCACAGTAGCAGATGTGCTGCTGTTCCCATACACTAACATTACACTGAAGTCAGTGGAATGAAACATTTGCCTGGTGCATTTGGCCTCGTAGAAAGTGTCCTCTGCCAGACATACACGGAATTTTCAGCAGTAACCAAGGAATTAACTCGCACATTTATTTCACCCTTAACATATAATTTATACATTTGAAAACTATAGCAATGAGGGATTTAGCTGTGGTCCAGTGACCTGAGCACAAGAGAGGAGCATCAAGAACTCCTGACTTCAATATGGGCTCTGACGCTGACTTAATCCATGACAATAAGCAAGTCAACTTGCTACCTCAGTTTCTCACCTGGAATAGGGGAAAACTACCTACTCTATAGCGGCGTTCTGAGGGGCATTTAATTAATATTTGTAAAATGCTTTACAGAAGCAAAGTGTTATATAAGTGTTATTATTAGGCCCACTTTTCAAACATAAGTACCTAAAGCCAAAAGTCTGCGTTTAGGCACCTACGTAAGTATTTTTAGACACGTAAGTACTGATTTAGGTCCTGATCCTGATGGCACAATAAACAGCAGGGCTCTGTGTTGAGTGCCACAGTCTAGCCACATTCTCACAACACAGGACTGGGGCTTTCGGTGCCTACACAGATATTTAGGTGCCCACATGCAGATATACGTTTCTAATGTTTGCCATCTGAGTTTGACAAGTGGCCTTCTACTATCAAACTGTATGAAGGGCTGGAATTTTCCATTTTTAAAATAATTTCTCAAATACTACGAAACTGTAAAACTAGAGTCTCTTCAAAAATGGGGCAGTGAGACTTTTCCCCCTTATCCCTTTTTGCACTCAGATAACTCAGCTATGAAATAAGTTCCAACTCTGAGCACCTGCTGAAAATACAAATCTGATTCATTCTCTAGGATACCAGAAAAACAGAAGTAATAATGAACAGATTTTGATCCTTTTTTCAGACTGGCAGACTGGCTACTCTTCATGCAAACCAGGAGCTTTACTATCCAGGAAAAGCATAGATTAAGCTGAAGAAGCTATTAAAATGAATTTTCTTATAAGGAGTCTCAGCAGGCAAAAGTAGAACTGTGCGCTGGACTGGAGAGAAGCCAGCTTTTTACTGGCTGCTACTACTAGTCTCCAAGCAATTAGACTGGTGAAAAATGCAAGGGAAAGATTTCCAGTACACAGTATATGTGACAGTTCAGAAAAGATTATTTATGGCACATGGAAAGAAATATATTTTGAAACACATCTCTTTTTCATCATCTCAGGCAGAACCAATATTTACCTTTGGAAAAGCAATAAATGCATAGGAGTAGTAAATTGTTCACAAACTCTATGATATAATTTTTTCATCTTGGATATGGGAAGTTCCATATTAGTATAGACACAATCTTAGATTATAATGTATCTGAGGAAGAGCACAGGGTATAACTTGTGAGCCAACTTCAGACCTGGTATAAACACAAGCAGCTCTACTGACAATGAAGTTCTATTTGGTTACAGGTCTGAAATTGGTCCAAAGTTTGTCACTTGTTTAAATAAGTTCATGTATGGCACCTGGGATAACAATGAATTATACCTGTAGCATTTTATATAGACCACTGCTTAGATTAGGTTTTTGAAGGAATTACTTTTCTTCAAATAGTGTTATTTTAAATACTTGGCAGTATGTGATTTTATAGCATTGTGGTCATTTAATCTATGTATGCTAAAGCTATTTGTAGAATAGTATACTATATATGTTATATGTTTTCTAATAGTTATCAGCAACCACTCCAATATATTTTTGTAGTCAAATTCTGATCACAGTTACACTAGTGTAAATTCAGAATAATTTTATTAAGTTCTTGTATTCCAAGGTAAACTACATTCCACACTTTCTGTACTATAACCTTCTGGGATGAAATTTAATTTTCTATCTGCACTTCAATTCTGTCAGATTCCAAAATAAACAGAGATCATTCTATATATTGAATGCTTACCTTGGATTTTCTCTGGGGTTCCTGAAAAAACCAATTCAATCTTCCCGTAATCAGGGAAGCGGTCATCTGAAAACACAACAAAATATCACAGCAAGTTTATTTTGCAGGGAATAGTAGCTATGCATTCACAAATCAACATTTTACAGTAGAATGGATACAATGTGTATATTTTCTCTTTCCCTTTTTACTTAGATTCTACCAACTGCCTTTTAAAACAGCAAGGTTCCCCCCAACCCCCACATTCTCAGTAAAAGACCACAAAAGCAGAAGTCAGAGTTTGGTTTACTTCCCAGAACGGTCAAGAACACAGAAAAGAAACAACGCACAACAACAAAAAACAACACTAGTTTTAGTGTTTAATTTGCAGTGGTTTCATAGCTCAAAAAACCCAGCAAAATAACAATCCTTGACCACTAAACAAGTATGTGTATATATATAAAATCGCACACACAAACAAAATAAAAGTAACACTTTGGGAAGCAGCAGTACGATACCTAGGCCAGGAATTTTAAAAGTGCCTAATGATTTTGTTCCTGAATTTTTGGATATACAGAGGCCTGATTTTCAGAATGTGCTGATCACCTACACACAAGCTAAGAACACACCTCTCTTCCTAGTGAATGAGCACCTGTAGAATGTCCAATTAAGCTTCCAAAATGGAGACCTCTGATATCACTAGGCATTGTTGAAGATGGTGATTTTAACATAAACACACATTAACAGACACACACACACACACATACATCCCAGTATACACAATCCTCACCCCCCACACACAGAAGGAAGCCTACCTTTGTTAGCATTGTCCAAGTCCTCTTTGCCAAATACCAGACCGTAGCCCTGAACGGCACCCGTATGAAACTGCAGGCGGAAAACGACATCACGGGTGGCTGATCGATATTTTTTGTGATAACACTTCAGCTGAACAGACAAGAAAAAGAGAAACACCCCCAATAAATCCATTCTTAGTATTGTCTGTATTTATATATTGCTGTCTGAACAAAACCAACCGTGATGCAATTTACTGCAGAGTCCACCAACGCTGAAACAAGGAAAGTAGCTTACTCAATCATTGTAAAATTATACAAGCCCAGAGCAAGTTACTTTTTAAAAAATGGATCTGTAAAAAAAAAAAGTCATAAATTACTCTTTTATCACCATCAGTCAACATTTTATATGACTGATCGGCAGGTTAGTAGGCTGGCTTACATCAGTATTTTTGCAAGGTACCAAAATGCATCTTAAAATAAAATAAAAATGGATCCTCACTCTAAAGCAACTGAAAAACACACAAATGCTTTCTTCACTTCAGCAATAAGATAGCGAGGTGACTAAACTGTTTCTGGTAACCTAAAGTTAGACCACTGTAAGCAAGAAATCCTATCTGCAAGAAGGCCATGTCCCTTTGGAATCTGCCATGATGAAAGCAAGGATTATTTTTAAAATCTTCCTAGTCGTTCTACCAAGGACAAGACCTTCCTTTGAACAAAGGAGTACAGTTGGCAGCATTTGCGTACACACGGAACAGCATTAAAAATGAACTTCAGAGCATGGTGTGTGAAGATCATAAACATAAGCCAAAAAGCACAGGGAAGGAAAATAGCAAAACTGCTGTTTAGATTAGTCCATGGGGAGGAAGGTGTCCACAGTCACAGCCTACTGTATATGTTCTCCTGTAAAAAAAACACTGACCGTGTTTGGCTGATGGAGTGGTGGGGAGGACGGAGTAACGCAGGAAAGAAACACAGGTCAAGCCAACTTGTTGGCATAGTAGCTTATGACAGAGCACAGCTCCTAAATGCTGTCACTCACCTTTGTTACTTAAACAAAGGAGGATTTTTAATCTTTTTGTGCACCATTCTCCATTCTTATCCTTTCACAGTTAGGTTAAAGCCTTATCTACACTGGCACTTTACAGCGCTGCAACTGTCTCACTCAGGGGTATGAAAAAACACCCACCCATCCCCGGGAACACTGCAAGTTTCAGCACTGTAAAGTGGCAGTGTAGATAGTGCATCAGTGCTGGGAGCTGCGCTCCCAGTGCTGGGAGCTACTCCCCTCGTGGAGGTGGGTTTTTTACAGCACTGGGAGAGCTCTCTCCCAGCGCTGGTGCCACGACTACACAGCCAAGGTAAAGTGCTGCTGTGGCAGCACTTTAATGTTGCTAGTGAACGTTGCAAGTGAAGACCCACTACATTTGGTAGGATGTAAGCAGATAATTGTTTAAACACTCCATAGAGTATTTCCAAACACAGATTTAGCAATCAGATCCCCTATGTGAACTACAAGGCTTTTGTTATTGTTTTTCCTTTCTTGAATCTGAAGACTCATGCCCTTCCAAAGATGAAAAGCGAAGATAATAGCCCCTAAAGACTTATTTGAACCAATGGCACATTCTTTCCTTATTATTCATGCATTAGTAATATGTGCCTTCAGCAACAGCCCCAGGGGCCACCCTGCAAAACAGTCTAAACTTCAGTCCCGTCACCACCTCTCTCATTTAAGGAGATTAGTCACCCACCTAAAACTATTTGTATTTTATTTAGACGTGGGAAGAAGGTGGAGGATGAAAACAATGATGCATCAAAACTGATAAGCTTGGTCTCTCTGCATTATTATGTCTTGATTTTCACATATTGTGTAGCTGTTGGTCCCAAGATATTTGGTGCAGTAATGAGTAGGTGTAGTAATATCTTTCATTGGACCAATTTCTGTTAGTGAAAGATACAAGCTTTTGAGATCCACAGAGCTCTTCTTCACTCAGACTGGAAGAGCTCTGTAGAGCTTGAAAGCTTGTCTCTTTCATTAACAGAAGTTGGTCCAATAAAAGATTTTACTGCCCCCACCTTGTCTCTTTGATTTTCGAAGGCAGAAAGGTCTGAATTGTCAAGATGAACCAATTCCAAAACTCACTCAAATCCACGGGCTTTGGTCAGGCCCCTACTGAGACAAGGAGTCACACCAGTGAGGGATGTTTGTTAGAGTTTAACTAAGTATATTTTTGAATGAATGAAACTAAAAAGCATCTAATGAACACAATGGGTCTGAGTCTCCTCCCACTTACACTGATTTTACACGATTATGCTCCTTTGTCTTCATTAGCATTATTGTTGAATTGCACAAGGACACCCTTGTCTGGGAGTGACGTTATAGGATCACTTCGTATTGTAACAATCTAATGAGATAGCTCTCAAATCTATACAGAGATGAAGCAGGCTGAATGTGTTCATTATGTAAGAGAAAGAGGGAGTGAACACAGACCGTCTTAAAATTCTTCTTTCAACTAATCCATTTTTCTTATACAGCGATCTCAGTGCAAATACCTGCAAGCAAGTCATCTTATAAACCTCCAAATCACACAAAAAGTCCCATGAAAGAGAATTAATGGACACCCATTAATAACCCCAAAATGAACAAAAATCTCAATCATTTTTTTTAGTAATTTTTAAAAATACTTTTCCTTATTTTCCTTTAAATCTATGTCCTTTGACACCAGACAAAAGCCACATAGCCCAAAATGATCACAGGATACTGGACTGGGACTTAAAGAGTCCTGGATGCAATTCCTGGCTCAGCTAGACTCCCTGTGTGTCCATGGATGAGTTGATGTACCCCTGGAAGACCTCTGCATAGCCCCGGGATACTCATACCCCTGGTTGAGAATCACTGCCCTAAATGACGGACAACTAAATTGTCTTTTTGCTCCCCTTATATTACCCAAACTCAATAAT
This sequence comes from Dermochelys coriacea, assembly GCF_009764565.3. Taxonomy (NCBI): domain Eukaryota; kingdom Metazoa; phylum Chordata; order Testudines; family Dermochelyidae; genus Dermochelys; species Dermochelys coriacea. The sequence goes on along the minus strand of NC_050069.1, from coordinate 169,331,081 downwards.
CTTTGGCTCAAGAAAGATTCTTGGGGTGCAGACTCCACCAGTATGCCCACTAGGCTGCTGCCTGTTAGCTTGATTGTTTTGTTTACCTTATATGTAAATGTACTTTCATTGTCTTGTACCAGTCAGAAAGGGGACTCCACATTCCTTTGTCTAGGGCAGATTCAGTGTATTCACTGCCTCCCAAACACATTTAAGAACATATTTCCAGCACACATATATAACTCTTTGTATCCAATCTGTACATACATCACACAAAGATTTTGGGGGCCAGTGTGTCATCATTTTTCATAGAATACCTTCCATGACACCTTTTAGATACATATTATGACAACAGTGTATTGGGGGCAGTGAGTGTGTGTCAGGCCTGATTATCATATAGCGGAATTATCATATAGCGGGCCCTCTGCCAGTGGACATTGAGAGGCTCTTAGGGTCACAAATATGCATCTTTGTGAAGAGCATTGAGAATCTCATGCGAACAAAGCTAAGTATGTTTATGTTAGAAAGAAAATACAGAAAATGAGAAAAGGAAACTAAGAGGAAGAAAATTCCCCAGAACATATTAAAAAGACTAGGAAAGATTTTTTTGTATTGTATTTTACAACTTGAATACTTATAGGGGCATAGGACACAAATTCCTTTTCAGTCAAGAGATTCCTTTATTACACCTCTTTTAACTCTCAGACAATCTGTGGCTGGCAATAATTTACTCAAACTAGCACCATCAGCTAGTTCTCTGATTTTACAAAATATAAGGCAGTATTACCATCAGGATGCTTGAGCTCAGGAATAAATAGCCTACTCGTTATATGCCAAATCCAGTAAACCTTACTCAAGCAGCCTGCCATCACACATGATGGTAATTTCCCTAAGGAAGAACTGAAAGGTTTTGCCCAGCAAAGTAAAAATGATGAAAACAAGGTTGAAAAGAGAGTGTATGCAAAAGATAGAAATGACCTGCTCCAAGTTTAAGGTCAGACTGGAGAATTAACTATCATTCCATTCAATTTTGCTTTGTGAGAGGAAAAAAAGACCTTAAAAAACTATACAACTCATTTAGGATTACACTTTAGGGGACAGTTAATACTGAAAGAGTTAGAGGTGAAGACACTGGCTTTCCTCCTCTTGAAAATATTTTAAATGACACATAATTTTCATGAAAGAATCATGGGTGAGAGTTTCTGCAGATGCAGAAAGTTAAAGACCTGCAAAGCACAATACATTCTCCAGACCTTGAGAAGTCTGACTTTGCACACATGAAGAACTTTCTCCACCTAATAGGCCAGTGGAGAGAGAGAACCCATTTTCAATAATATCAACACCTTTACAACTTTTTTGTTGCCCCCCCCGAAACCACTTACATATTTCCAAGTTCTTCATTTTCTGTGGTCATAATTCTGACAAGAATATTCGTTCTGTTGGATGGAAACCCAAAAACTTGGACCATCAGTAAATCAGAATATTTTGCCTACTTATAAGGTACTATAGGCTACATTCTTGTCACAGATACAGAGGTTCAAATTTGGAGTAAATGTTGACTTCAATGGAGTTATTCCAATTCATCGCTGAGATCAGAACACTACCACGCATTTTTAGGATCCAGTTCAGCAAAAAAGTTAAGCATATGCCCAACCTTAAGCATGGGGGTAACCACACTGAAGTCAACAAGATTACTCGTACGTTTAAAGCTAAGCATATTTAAATACTTTGCTGACCTGAGACCCCAGATAGTGTCCCCCTGTTTGTGTGGGTCCTACTCACAGAAAGTAGTGACAGAAAAATGTGTTTTTTTTGTTTTTGTTTTGTTTTTTTTTAAGAAAAACATGTTTGTAAAAACTATAATAGTTGACAGGGAAATGGAAGGGCATGTGTAGTACCTGAAACTACTTTTAACCTTTTTTTCCTTGACTAGATTCTAGATTGACATGGACACAATCACCTTTTGTCCCTTATTATTTTTCAATCTTCTATTAAAATCATAGTAAAAATCACATCTTAATGAAGTAGTTGTTGATTTGGGTTAATGTGTCCTATAAAGGAAATTACACAGATGAACCATTGTGTTGGACACTGAACCCTGCACTTGCAATGAGCTCCTCTTGAGAGGACTCCCATTGGGCTCAGTGAAGGATTGAGGTCTGAATTGTGGAGAAAAAAACACCCCTCCTATTCTTGGTTTCTCCGGTATGCATAATATTGCCCTCCTTGTTATGTTCACCCTTCCCCCCACCTTCCCAGTTCATTGTGACCATCTCCAGATCCACCATCACATGCTGCTACAGACCCAAAACCCAAATCTGAACAGGACCAAACTATGGGGTATTCAAAATCCAGATATGAATTTGTGTCATAAACCTGTATCTGCTAGCATTAGGTGTTAAGGACAGCAGCCAGAAGGCAGAATAAAGGGGTTCTTGAAGATCAAAATTATTTCCTCAAGTACAATTCCCTGAAATTGATCTACTTGAAAGCAAAATTCCTAAGTTCATGTGTTAGATTTTAAAGCCAGAAAGGATTGTTAGATCATCTAGTCTCTCAACTCAAACCCAGGTTTTTCCATATGCAATTGTGCCAAGCGCTAGCAAAGAATCCATTTATATCCATCTTTCCATACAGGAATGAAACTCAGCCAAGTGAAAGTTACACTAAATATCAGGAGACACACAGATCTTTTAGACTGGAATAGTCTCTCAAGGGAAAAGGTGGAAGTTGTATGCTTTGGGTCACAAAACAGTTGATCATATGCTATGAAGAAGTAAATCTCGTATTGCCTAGATGGAGGTCGAATAGAGGACCTAATAAATATTGTCCATCCTATCTCTAACATATAGAGTTTATTGACTGGAATAGAGTACTATATGGTTGTATAATCCATTTTTCTAACTCAAGATACCCCAAAGGTCTTAGACATAAATTAAACATGCATTAAAGTGACTCTGTAAGCAGAACTGGCAGCTGTGATTAGCAACATCATATATATGATTTCTACATGTCTAATCTGGCATAAAAATAGGGTGTTACTGTAAAGTGGATCAGCTGTCTCTGATTAACTCCCTGTATGGATGCTCTTATTACCAAATAAGAGTACATCATTATAATTTATTTTAAACCACTTCCAAAGTAGATTAAGATAATTTGGAATAAGGCATTCATTTCATTTCACCATTAAAGTGTCCATATAGTGAATTAATAATGAATAACTCCCTGGGTAGAGAAGCCCATAGCCTTTGATTTGAGAACATATACAGAGCACATTGTATAATCTTGCAGCTTTATCTTCTGTAGAAACCACTGATGCAATAAATCAGTTACTTCATGGGCCATTGGTTTTTAAAATCCTTACACTTAGAGATGCTGAGCCTTATGGATTTCATTTTCTGAAACCCCTGATGGTTTTGCTCAGTCAAATCTAAACATTCAGAACTTGAGTTCATGCCTTGTTTAGGAAATACTACTATATGGAATAAGGCATTGACTTCCTAATAAAGTGGCTTCCAGTATGATTAACATTTCTCAAACCTGTGCACATAGTGTGTTAACGGTTTGTGTCACAAGCCAATATACGGGGAAATTCAGAAGGAAGTAGGTTATTCTGTCTATAACCCAGTTGCTTGTGTCCAGGCATTGAGGTCATACAGTAAGTAGTACTACTGCTAAATCTGAAACTCTGCCAGTACCTAGAATGTGGGAGGCACTTTAGTATAAGATTTTTAAAAAATATATTTTTGTTGGAAAAAAAGTGGTGGAGGGGAAGACTGAAAAAAAGTGAGAAATTGAAAAAAACTAAAACAAAAAATGTTCATCTCATTTCAAACATTTCATTGAAAATTTAAAACATGCCAGAAATACACTAGCAGTGCTTGGGACCTAGGGCAAATTTACAGTGCGAGAATTATACTCATTTGTGACACACACATTTCTACCATGTAGGTACAATGAAACAAGTTTGGAAGAGATGATAACCATTTTTTCCTGTTTTCTTTTCTTGTTTTCCTCCATTTTTCAGCATAACCGCCTCATTTTTAGAAAATTGTGAGTAAGTGAAGAATGGATTTTTTGCAACATTTACTATAATTATACTTAGCATACATACAGTATATATTGTATGTAGAGGGTGCTCTATATTGTATGTCTGCAGAAACCAAAGGCTTTTTATTCAGTACCCTTCTTTATTCCCCTATCCCAAAATAAAACACAACACTGATCAAACCACTCTTTGAAAGTAAAATGAAAGAAGTAGTTCTTTGCTGCCAAATTATAAACCAAGGAAAATTTTAAGGCTGAGTGAAAAAACTTTCCAGAATGTATTTTATCATGGAAATACTAATATAAACATAACCATAGTCACTATAATGACAGGGGAAAGTTGGTAGCAATGGTTTGTTTTGTCTCCATAAAATGATTCTTGCTTGAAGTAAACTCTTGCTTAACATAAAACCCCAAGAGGCTGAGTAAAACTAATTTAATTACCTACCCACTCATGCCTCAGTGACAATTTTCTCATTCTCTTTCTATAAGAGTGCAAAATGTATGATTGTCTTTATTTGTAAATCACCATCTAGAAGGCACAATTAATTATGTGGAATCAGAATTAAGTACTTACCATAATATCTCCCTTCAATAGCTGGGCTGGCTCTATAGCAATGCAGATTCTGCTTTGATTTTCTGGGCCTACACTACTTAACAGAAAAGAGAAAAAAAGGGGAGATGTTTAAATAAATGTTGTGCTTTTAAACAATAAAATCATGACAAAAAGATGGTTTAACTTTTGTAACTTAAAGGGTGGAGAACTACATTCCCGTGGAGATGAAAATAACTAAGACTTACTATATTCCTGATGTATGAACTGGTTGCATAGCCTGGTAGATCTTTAGAAAGGGCCGACAAACTGCAAAAATAGCCAAGAGAGTCATGTATTCTTTGTTAATTATATGTAATTTTTTTTTTAAATACACATTTAGTGAGTTTCCTGAAAATAACAGACACACTGGACCACATTCAGACCTGGTATAGGTGGATGCAAAGGCTAGAGCTGGTTGACATTTTGTTGAAAAAAAATTAAGGAAAAATGGATTTTTGACAGATGTGACATTTTAATTCTGTTGAAAGTTTTCAAGGCCATTTTTCAAAATGGAACAAAAAAAACCCCTTTCATTGTGAAAAAAGTCTCTCTTGTTTTTTCAATCTTTCCACCTTTTTTTTCCAATGGAAAAATAGCCAGGAGAGGAGAGAGGGAGGAGAAAGACTTTTGAAAATGAGAGAAAGTAGCACTTTGCTCACTTTTAAAATTCTAATCCCCTCTCCTACTGGGGAAAAATAAATAAATAGGAGAAAGTGGAGAACGACCAAAAGACAAAACAAAAATAAATTTAAATGAAACATTTTGGTTTGGATTTTTTTTTCATTGAAAAAGTTCCTGAAAATTTGACTGAGATTAACAATTATTTAATTTTTAATCATATTTTTGCATTAAAAAACACTGTGGCCAGTCTAAAGGGCAATGAAGTCAATGAAGCCACACTTGCTTAAGTGGACATTTAAGTATCACCCACTAGTGTATCTTGTGTATCTAATGTCAATGATTAAAGGTCTAGAAAATATGATTTAAGAGGGAAAACTGAAAAAAAATGGGTTTGTTTAGTCTGGAAAAGAGAAGAGAGAGAGGGGACATGATAACAGTTTTCAAGTATGTAAAAGGTTGCTACAAGGAGGAGGAAGAAAAATACTTCTCCTTAACCTCTGAGGCTAGGACAAAAAGCAATGGGCTTAAATTGCAGCAAGGGAGGTTTAGGTTGGACATTAGGAAAAACTAATGATGGTTATGCAGTGGAATAAATTGCCTAGGGACACTGTGGAATCTCCATCATTGGAGATTTTTAAGAGCAGGTTAGACAAACACCTGTCAGGAATGGTCTAGATAATTAGTCCTGCCACAAGTGTAGGAGACTGGACTAGATGACCTCTCGAGGTCCCTTCCAGTTCTGTGATTCTAAGTGGAAGGGTCAGTGGCCTGCTACTTTTTCTCCTGCGCCTCCTTGCTGGAGTGTAAGCTCTAGAGTGCTTTTTAAGTTTTCGAACAGCAGATTCAGCAAAATGCTCTTGCTGGCCCATGTCACCGCCCAGAACAGTAGATCCAAGCGGACTGTAGAAACTGACTTTGAGGCCACCTCCTCAGAAGCCCCAATAGTGGAGTATGAGGAAGCAGACCACTCCAACAATAAGCAGAGGTAACTCTTACACTGGAGTGGGATAGCAGGACTGAGATTTTCTCACGTAAGGGGAACATAGCTGTTCGGATGTCAGTGAGACGACGGCAGGACTTGCACAGGAAGTTCCTCAGCCAACTGGAAGGAAGATGAGAAGGAGGTGCTATCTCTGCATTTAGCAGAACTAGAGAGTTGTGCTCCTCCACTCTCATTCTGACATTAGCCCTTGCCTTGAGGTTCTGTTGGGTTTTCCTCATTCCTTGGTTTGCAGGAATAGTTGAGGTGAGGAGTTGTTCCTTAATGGAAATTTTCCAAACCCCAAGAAAAGTCTGAGATTGTTTTGAGATTGAGGGGAAGTTTTAGGGAGTTCTTATCTGAACTGTACTGGTTTGCCCATCCTAATAAGAGTGCAGTGTAACAAAAAGAGCAAGGCTTGAAAACGGCAAATGAAATAATGTACCTCCTCCAGCATCAAAGCTTGGGATACCATGGAGGATGACAAAGTGCAGGAAGAGTGGGGTCGTGTTCATTTTCACAGATCCAGACAGAAGGCCACTTAAGAAGTGCACATATCTGAAAAGAAAATGCAACACAATTAGCCAGGAAGGAACAGATTGTTATAATCCCAGGAAAATGATCTTCTCGTCATTATGAATATAACTAACACAAAGGGGCATATTATTGCTTCATTTAGCCTTAGAGTTTAAGTGGAATAGAATAACCTGCATCAAAATATGAAGAGACGCTTCTGTTTATCAAATTTTTCAATTATTAGCAAGGATGTTGCTATAATGGGTAATATTTGTACTATAATTATTTAGGAGAGAATATTCTACCTAACAGCTTTGAAAAGGAGATGCGTGGGTGACTCAGGAAGCTAGCAAAGGTCACTTTCAACCCAGTACATATTAACTGTGACTCAAGTTGCTACCAGTCGACAGCATTCTGGTAGTCAGAGTGAAATGAGTCCAGCTCAATTCCTAGTGAACTGGTCTGCACATCAATAAAGCCACTAGAGTAGGTGCCCTTTTTGTAAGTGCACTTCTTCCCCACATAAGTTTTTCATTCTGTACCCTATTTTTGGATTGCTATATCCCTTCCCTCCTTTTAAATACCCAGCTAATTTCCCCAAGATCGGCCAAATTTGTAAGAAATAAAATACACACATCCCATAAATGGAATAAGATTAAAAAATAGCAGTCCCTCTTGTACAAAAGGACAAGGAGGGGCAAGATACATTCTTTCCTTTTCATTTTGCTACTGATTTCTGATTTCAAACTCCCCTTTTGGCCACAAGTGGTATTAAATTAGTTTATTATTGCTCTTAAGAATAAAATATATATCATTAAAAAAACAACTAACACACCACATGCTGCAAATTAGGTGGCAGCAATATGGGTAATATCACAGTTGAAGTGATTCTCCCTGACAGTGATAGTTCTACTGCCGTGAGTCTGGAGTTGTTGGGGTTATTTCTTTATTAGATTTGTTTTAAATACAAGTAGCAAGGGTTGCTTTAACACATGACATTAGAAAAGGTCAATGTTGCTTCTTGTTTTCCTCCTCCTGGCTCTCTGGCAGAATTTGTTCAGTTAGCAGCACAAGTACAGGTTATCATATCTGCCTGGCTGCAAGAACTGGAGTAAGACGATACTGCACTGATGGCACAAATTTTAACCTTTTTTCTTTCTACCACCATGGATATGTCTACACTGTAACCACAGGGTGTGATTGCAGCCATGCTAGTTTTAATCTAGCTAGCCCAACCTATGGCCTGTACAACCTATGATGAAGCCCAAACCACTGTGTCTTCGCTGCCATTTTAGCCACACTAGCTAGATTAAAGGTAACGCAGTCATGCCTACCCTGAACTGGAATCACACCTGCGATTCGGATGTAGACATACCCACTGTCTCCTTAATGACCCCCAAATTTATCCCCTTCTCTAATTTAAGTCCTGATCCTCCTGCCATTGCATTCATTACTGCATTTATAGCTGATTATTCAGCTGTTTACTTGATATTTTTGAGGAGATTAAACAACTAAACTTAAAACACACACATACATACACACAATTCAGCTTTCACATATAGAGGGCTCAGATCTGCAGTTCCTATTCATGCAAAACTTCAGTTGAAGCCACTGAGAATTTTGCCTAAGTCCTTCAGGACTGGAACCCAAAGTGAGATTTCTCAGATTTTTGAGCCATGTGGTAGGTAGAAAGTGATTGTGTATTTTCATGTCTTAAGATTCACCTAGATTATATATTCATAATCAGTTGAATGAACGATCTGGACACCTGAATGTCCAGTAATAACATTAGTAGATAAGCAAGCTAAAATGGGGTTATTTAATTGCATACTTTAGAGGATCAGCTGGGATCAAGTAGGATTGTAAAATTAGCCAGGGGCATTATGGAGTTGTTTCACTTTCCTCTGCAATAACAAGCATTGGCCATTGCCGGAGGCACAAGAGGCCAGATTTAGATTATGGCATATCCTGCATTCGTATGTGCTGTGTGCAAGAGGCAGACTGAGTACTGCAATGTTGTGGTAAAACACAAAGAAGCTAATTCCACCATTCAGGAGGTGAATTAGTGCCTCCCAGAGGCCCCTGGAGAAACTAAACAAATATTCCAGAAGAGCATGTCAGACCAAACCCTGCATCAGACAGGTATTTTATTTTGGCTTTAGGGCTCACACACTGTACGTGCAAGCCAGCAGCTACTGAAACTTCCTGTCAGCATGGCTGTAACAAATGCCATGAGGCACAGGTCACAGATGCTGTTGTGAGGCCTGTTGGTTCTCATGGAAACTTATTTGCAGAAGGGAGAGACTTACAAGTCGGAGCTGTTCATACTGCAGAAGGCAATCTGATGGGAGCACTGAGACTGTCTCATTCCTTTTGCTCCCACGGTGCATGCCGCTGTGTCCTGCAGGTGCCATTTACAAGTGTCACATTTTAATTATGCAAGGTTTATTTGCAGACATGGAGCCGAATGGATAACGAGCTCCCCAAGCTAAATATTTTTTTAAGTTTATTTAAAAACTCATGGGACTGTTATTTTTCATGTCAGCAACAGCTGTGTAGGTCACTGGATAGGTCCATGAAGGCACTAGGAAAGCCTTTCCCAGTCAGAAACAGAGCTAATTTCCTGACCTTCATTATTACTATATGACTTTGTTCTTTTTAATTACTGACAAAGTCTTTTTTTTTAAACAAAGTGCTAATATTGTTACATATCTGCTGATGAAAGGGAAGGGTAATCAGTGATACCAAATGAAGTCCCTGTGTATTTTACATATCGAAATGAAGATTGGTGCATGAGAGTATAACAATTACCTAGTAGTCATTTTCCAGCTGCTCCCTTCTTTTCTGGTACTGAAACATCCATTAGTTTAATCCTAAATTGCACAGATGTCCACACACATTAGATCATTTCACATCCCAAAACATCAACTATCTGCTCTAAGTAATGTTTCACCCTCACTTATAGAATAGGCAGAGTATACGATAGTGTATTGTGATATAAAGATTTTATTGTCATAACTCAGATGGCCATGGTATGTGAAAATCATCCCAAACAATGTCAATAAAACTGTTATATCACACCACACCATCATGTACTCACTAAAATGTCATATGAGATAGAAAAACTAGTTTACATTTCTTTTACAGAGGTTTTAAATGTATTGGGACTGCTTTGCTGCCTAGACATAATGAAGTACAAACACATATAGATGAAACCTTTGTACCAGACCAAAATATTACCTATGTGTATATAAATACACCCAAACAGAGAGAGATCTCCTTCAAGGAAGATTGCTACAAAGTGGAGTGTTGAAGTGGGAGAATCTCAGGGAAATGTCCTCCACTGGATAGTGAGGAGAAACTATGGCATTTGCTCATTTAGTTATATAAATTAGATACAAGTTAAATACCTTTTTTGGGATGGCTGCATTAAAGTTGAAACTTTATCATCGAAGAATTTCTTCATAGCAAATCTGTCTAGAGCCTGATCAGCGCTATCAAAACAAAGAAGTAGATACCATGTTATTCCATTTGAGATTAGTTGTGGATCCACAGGATCAGTGCTGTGCTTCACCTTTGGAACAGTCTCTTGGAGGAACCCCTTCAGTGTGCCAGACCCAAAAGAAGTCCCATTCTTTCTCCAGGGTAAGCCATGTGGACTCACCACCTCCTTAGACTGAACCTCTGGAGATCCTGCTCTCTTACTAAACACCAAGAGCTCTTTTCAGCAAGTCCAACTGAGATAGACTCCTGGTAGAGGCTTGTATACTCCTCAGGGATTAATGTACCTCACCAAGCATTTGCAGTCAAACAAACAATGTTGTCAAAACAGCTGGGTTCATTAGTCAACTGGAGAACAATATAGGAAGTCTTTAGTTTAGCATAGAGAACTGAAGTTAAAGCAAGTCCATTCTGGTTAGCCCAGAGCCCAGCCAAACTGTAGTGAACCCCATTGTTCAAGCTCTGTCTCTCTTTTGGTCTGACCTCCTTCCTCAGATTCCAGGTGAGATCCCTGACTTCTTCCCGCAGCCAACTCTTATCCTCCTACCTCTCCAGTCCTTTCTGGGGAATTGTGCTGAACTTCCCTGCTGAGAGATGGAGAAATCCATCTCCCTCTGGGTCATTCTTTGCTAGGAGTCAATATGCTGGTGATTGGATTTGCCATTGTCTTTTTGGATTCTCCACTGATATGGGGTCGGCCTCAGCCAGTCTTTTTCCAATGACTCCTTCAAGCTCAGATAGCTAGGCGACTTTCATACCTACGTCTCTTAGCCTGCCCTGAGAGCAAACATTCATTTTCCACCCACAGGGTAGTAATGCAACATATAGGGAAATCTGAGGCACACATAAGAATCATAAAAATCATTGCCAAAAATTCCCACTTCATGACAGGATTATCTTGGAAATGCTGCGGTTTACATCTTGAAATGTGCCAAACTACTACAAAATGCCTTCAGTAATTGCCAACCCACCTGCTCACAGGTCAGGTTGGTATAGTTTTTCCACTGCCACCTTTTAATTCCATCCAAAGGAAGTTTCCTCCCTGAGACAAAGCACCTACTTGTCATGTTTAATTATCAGGATTTTGCATTTCTTACATGAATATGCAAGATTCACAATGCAATGGATTTAGCCACCCCCAGGATGCACAATGAACAACTTGTCGCAATTTGCTTTTAGCCCCATCAATACAGCTTTCTCTGTGGACTGCATAGGAGGGTACTTGTATTCCCTCTTTAATATTATGTCCCAAAACCTACAACAGCTAATACTGAAGAGAGAAAAAGAAAAAGAAAAAAAAAGCATCAGAGTTCTGACTGAACTAACATACATGTAATTATTCTAAGGATTTACTCAGTCCAGGTTTCTTGCTATCTGGTTTACCAGGAGAGTATGTACTCTAAAAGCAGAACAATCAGGCCTTGGGAAAGAAGCGCTTTGTGCAAGTCAACCATGAACCCCCTGTAGATGATTATGGAGCATCAATGGTAGGCTGTGAAAGAAGTTTGGTTTTATTCTTTGTTTAAAATGAGAGTGGATATTGGGCATATGGGAAGAGAAGGCAGAAGAGCACAGAAAAAAGGAGGTCCTCAAGTACCAGACAGAAAACCACGATGATCCCAGCCCCCAAATAAATGAGACTGTCCCTAATTATTTGTTCCCAAGTATCAAGTTGTGCTCTTTTTGCTGTATATGGGACAAATACGTAATCATCAGATGAGAGTAAATAGATCTGGTAGACTGATGCTAATTAACAACCGTATATAAGGTCTGAAGTAACTAGACCCCAGGGAAACACAAGTTAAAATCCCATCAGAGTTGGCTTAGCCCTGTTGAGTCTTCATAGAAGGCTTTAAAAACTAAGGATAACCCCATTTGCCTTCAATGGATGTTGGATCAGGTCCTGTCTTCTCTTCATTGATGTTAAAAATCCCATGGCACTTTCCAGAACAGGACTGGGCAAAATTTTCACCTCCTTCCCTACTCCCTGCCGCTGGGTACTAATTGATTTATTGCCCTCCACCAAGGAGGTGATTGTATTTCATTGCTGCTCTATGTGCATAGTGTCAAATGCTTTAGGATAAGAGGTATTAAATTACATTATATTTGTGTGCATACACATACAAATCACCATTTTATGGCATAAAAACAATGAGGACTTCGGTGGCACATTAAAGACTAACAGATATATTTGGGCATAAGCTTTTGTGGGTAAAAAAACCCACTTCTTCAGATGCATGGAGTGAAAATTACAAATGCAGGCATAAATATACTGACATATGAAAAGAAAGGGAGTTACCTTACAAGTGCAGAACCAGGGTTAACAAGGCCAAATTTTATGGCATATTGTAAGACAACCTGATTAACACTGAACTCTCTTTTTTATTCTTTGTTAAAGTCTGTACCTATTGTTCCACCACTTTTTATGTAGAATTTCTATTCCGTTTATCTAGGGAGTTCTGCTTAAAAACCGATGGTGCAATACAGACTAAGTGATTTAGAGGCTTGTGGAAGAAATCTGTTCCTTCCATGGCTATCTACTGCTGAATCACATACGTGATCATTTTTTAAAATGGCTAGTTGCTGTGTTCTCCCCACCACATGCCACTTAATTAAAGTGATAGATAAATACACATGCAATTATCCTTCTCATTTCAAATTCATCTTAATTGGCAAGACAGATGTTCAGTGTGTTTTGCATTATACATCCTCACTAGTCATGCCACCAGGGATCTGAGCATCAAACTCTCATTTTGCAAAGGATTACTTATCCTTATCTGTAAGAACAAAGCTTAACATCTATTAGAGAGAGCATGGGTTACCCCAGTTAAATATGGCTGCAGCTAATCTTTCTTGAATTAGAAAACTGGGCACTCATACACTCATACAAGTGTTCTCACAGAACTTTTTTTGTTTTCGCTTAGACAAACACTTCAGGAAATTTAGGGATAATGTTTCCTCCCCTAGCTGAGGCATATTCTGGGCTCTGGGCCGGGGGAGGGGCTCGGTCATAGATGTAGTTTGACTTCTATTTTGGGTGCGCAGGGGCCAGCGGGGCTTGAGCCAGCTCCGCAAGGCGGGGTCCAGGGAGGGAGCGCCACCTCCACCCCCAGCTCACCTCAGCAGGCCACCCACCCTGTCTGGATTGTGTGCAGGGGGTGGGGTGGGGGGGAGTGTGCAACCAAAATTATAACTCAAAGGTGGGGGACTTAGCTCACAAAGTTTGAAAACAGCTCAGGGTACAGGAAGGGGGGTGGCTAGGGGCTGTGTGCAGGCACGGGTAGCTCAAGGTGCAAGGAGAAGGGTAGCTAGGGGCCGTGTGCAGGAAGGGGGGTAGCTCAGGGTGCAGGCATGGGAGGCAGCTAGGGGCTATGTGTCAGGAGGGATCCCATGTGGCCCTGTTCCCCGAAGTCTCTGCCAGCCATGGAGCCGAGTCTCCCCGCCCAGGCGGCTCTTACCGGCTGCATGAGCAAAGGGGGCTGGGAGCTGAGGAGCAGCTTCAAGCCCCTGCACCAGCAGTAGCAGGAGACAAGGGAACACAGTGACTGCCTGCTCCACAGCACTAGCCAGAGCAGCAGCTGTCCTGCACTGCCTGGCTCTGGCTTCTTGCCTCTGTCCTGGCCCTGGGGCATGGAGAGAAGGAGGTGGAAAGGGTGTGTGTGGAGCTTCCCCAGGACTGCCCTGTTCTTGCAGTATAGTTTCGAGTGGGAGGGGCAACACCCCCGTGCCTCCGAATTCTGCCCATGGGCTCAGTGCTTCTGCCCCATCGGGAGCACCGGGGCTTAGGGCTTTAACCCCGTGGGTCCTGGCTTCAGCCCTGTGGGAGGTGCTGGGGCTCGGGCTCTGGGTTTTAGCCACGGTGCCCCCCGGCTCCCCGTTGAGAACGGCTGCTCTAATTTGTTTCCTGAAACACCATTTAAAGAGTAAAGAATGCTAAATTGTCACCCGCAATATCAACAGCATCAAATTACTATTTTATAGCAGTAAAGAGACCCAGTGAATAGAACAACAAGAAACTAGCATATTTGTTTTATGAGTAAAATCAGAACAAAATAAAAAAAATGAGGAAGCCCCAAAAAAACATTCCCCCAAATATCCCATTTGTCACCAGAGTTAAGGATTTCTCACACAGCCTGGAACTGTTGACATATGTACAATATTGACAACCTAGAGATGACTGGGAACTTCCTAGAGCTCTTTCCCTCCCGCTAATTAAATATACAAGAAGCAAGATTTGGATAGGAGTTGCCAGGCATCCTGAAATTCATAGGAAAATTTCCAATCTCAGATCCTGCAACCGAGTTGGAAGAATCCTGAATTTACTTTGGGGAGAATGCAACATCAACTGTCATGCCAGGACATTACACACACCATTGCATCAAAATGCCATGCTGTTGTGTCAGGACACTACTATGTGGTTTCTTGAGGAGATGCCATAATAATTTGGTGTAATATCACAACACAGAGATCACAACACAGCACTGCAGTATCCCCATGACAACTCTTTTGTCCCACAGGATTAAGGTAGGTGAAGTGGTGGTAATCCTTGTCCTGAAGATTAGTTCCTCCAGAAATAACTGTATTACTTCATTTTCTAAAGTGTACCATTGTACACTATGTAGCTAGTGGCATTTCCTAATCATACTGGGTTATTTATCTGTGGACCAGATAAATGGGAAATATATTAGGTGAAATCATGGCTCCAGTGGAGCCAATACGAGTTTTTCCATTGACTTCAACAGTGTCAGTATTTCACCCATTTTCCACAAATTGAATAGATAATTTGCAGTGCCAGGGCTTGATTCTAATCTTAGATTGATTTAAATCCAAAATAGTGTCACTGAGATCCTGCTTGAGTTATGGTCTCTGTGAATTACTTTTACAAATTTAAAGACAAGAATCTGGCCAATTTTGATTGAAAGGTAGAAGTAGAAAATTATATGGGTGTTCTATCCTTCAGATAGTATTTACCAAATTTCTTTCTTTTTCTTTCTTTTTTTTTTTTTAAACAGACAACCAGAATTTCACAAATACCAAGCTCACACAGCAAATCAGTGGCCGAACCAGGAACAGAACCCACGATTCCTGACTCCCAGTCCTTTGCTCTGGTAGATGCATGTTCCTTCTTAATGAGAGGTGATGAGATGTGGTTCATGAGACAATCTCTTTATTAAGATGTGCTCTGCACTTTGGAACAGTTTGGGGATACCTGCTCTGGTGTGAATATTAGATCCAGGTTCTGATAACTTTATTCATGGTGAGTAGCACCTATTCCAGAAGTAACTCCAGTAAGAGAAAAGATAGTTTAGTGGTTAGAACACTAGCGGGGCCTGTGGGAATCTTGGGTTCAATCCTGCTTTGCCACAAACATCCTGTATGATCCTGGGCAAGTCACTTAGTCGCTCCGTGCCTCAGTTTCCTACCTGTAAAATAGGGATAATAGCACTTCCCTACCTCACAGGGTTGTTGCGATGATAAATCCATTAAAGACTGTGAGATGCTGAGATATTACAGTGATGATAGTGTGACAAAGTTCCTCCTCTGCCTTGGTGGGTCCTGCGCTTATTGGCGGATTTGCTCGACTCAGAGATTCACAGCAGCCCTCAGTTTGGCCACTTTTGCTAGTGGCTCAAACCTGCTGTTCACTCAGCTAACCTCATCACTGGCCAGCATGGGGAAAGGGAGGGGAACAATCCCTGCAGTCTCTGCTGACCCACCTAGTGGGTCGGGGGATAGGCCAGGAACCTTCCCCTCTGGTGGACCCACAGTCCAGCTCACCTCCTCTTGTCTCAAATAGGGAGTTTAGGGAGATGGGAGGAACCCAGGGCCACCCTCTACTCCGAGTTCCAGCCCAGGACCCTGTGGATTCGACTGTCTACGGTGTCTCTTATAACAGCTGTGCGACAGCTACAACTCCCTGGGCTACTTCCCCATGGCCTCCTCCCAACACCTTCTTTATCCTCACCACAGGACCTTCCCCCGATGTCTGGTAACGCTTGTACTTCTCAGTCCTCAGAGTATGCCTACTCACTCTCAGCTTCTTGCACACCTCTTGCTCTCAGCTCCTCACATGCACCTCACTAACTGAGGAGAGGTCCTTTTTAAAACCAGGTGCCCTGATTAGCCTGCCTGTCCTAATTGATCCTGGTAGCTTCTTAATTGGCTCCAGGTGTCCTAATTAGCCTGCCTTACTTGGTTCCAACAACTTCCTAATTGTTCTGATTGTTATCTTACTCAGGGAAAAGGGATCTGCTTAAGATGGGGCTAATAAATCTACCTTCTATCATGCTCCTATAGCCATCTGGCCTGACCCTGTCACAGTAGCCATGTAAGTATATAATATGGATGGGCAGATTCAAATGGGGATTACTCATGGAGTAAGGTACTACTTAAACGAGTAAAACTGGTAGAATCTGGTCCTAGTCAAAAGAAATGCCATTAATTTTTTTAAATTTATAAAAGGAAGGCTTGTAACAGATTCTCATCCATCACGAATAATTTTGAGACACTTCAGCACCATCTAATTGAAACTGGTGTGGGTGACAATTGGACAACGATTGGTTACTGAAATTAAGGGGAAACTTTTAGGGTTTTCCCCCAGCCTTTAAAGATATGCAAACACAGTAATTCATTTGCATTGTTCATCTCTTACCTGGCAGAAACATTGGTGAAGTGCATATATGATGATATCACTACTCCTATCCTTCCTTTTCCACCCTGTAGGAAGAAAAAGAAACCATAGTTTCTATTATTTAATATTTACATAGCACCATAAGTATATGTGGGATTTTGCTGTAAGAAAAAGATATCATTTCCATCCATTGTGCACATGATGGAATGCTGCTTCACTCAGGTCCTATGCTATGTTGCAAACAACAACATTTGCATATTACTTTGGCTGTTCTGGTGACTACAGGAGCTTAGGCTTGTCTTTTGTTGAAGTGGTGGAGGAGAATGGTGGTCAGTGGCTTTTAAAGACCTTTTAATCGCAAGTTGGTTGACTTGCCACATTGAAAATACTGAGTGAGACTTGGGTGTTGGGCATCCCAGTCCTACTGAAACTCAGCAAGCATTGGTACCAAAACTGCTCTGGTGCTCTTTAAAAATCCCACTTAACTCCTGGTTGACCAGTAGCATGGCCAGAGCAGAAAACCCAGATAAGCTGTGGGCCAGCCAAGCAGGACTTGTTTTTATTTTTATTTTTTTAAATTCAAGATTTTTTATATTTAATTTGAAATCAGAAATTAGTGGATTCATTTTTTCCAGTTTTACCCTAAAAAGATTCCTGAACTAAAGCCTACAAATCAGTTGTTTTATTTCCCTTTCTTTTTTACTACATCTTACATAGAATGTATTTGTTATACATGGTATTTTTGTGTGTATACCAGGACAAAGCTATAAATTAAAATACAGAAAACTATGAACAGTAGCAATAACATTCTATCACTTTTTAGTTTTGGGCTCATCCAAGACAAGCCTAGACAACTTTGAAATTTCTGGCATGATGTGCTATAAACTATGAATTCTGACAAGTATCCGCAATTTTTTTCTGACACCTGTGATTTATAATAACTACCACTTAGTCTTTATGGAGTATGTTCATAATGTTTCAAAATCTTATTAAATAGTTTACATGACATATGTACAGTACAAATTACTGATCAGTCATTCTGGCTAGTTTTAACATGCTTCCAGATTATTCAGCCAACACTTTATGGCTATATCCAAGAAGGATGGTGGGGGGAAGCTTTTAAGATCCCAGAGAAGAAATTCATCAAGTTATTTTAGAGGGATTTATAAAATACTCATTGGGATATTTTGCTTTTTACTTGTCGTATAGTTGTGTTCAGAAAAGTACCTATGTAAAAATGAGTCCAGCGTACTGAAGATATCTTTTCCTTTGTATCTTCCTTATCATGGTGCTGTCATCAGACAGTCCTGCCTGGAGCACCTTTCTGCAGCAGGCTGCAGCACAACATGTGGCTGCCTCAGTTTTCCTTTCAGGTAATCCCAGGACTCCCCATAAGGCTCTCTTGCCTCAATGATATCTTTCTTTGAGGCTAGTTTACTACAAAAATATTGTGCAAATAATCCAAAACATAAATCTCAAAACAGTTCATTTATCACTCCAGTGCATATAGTCCTTTAAATCTCATGACATGATTCTCTCAATACCACAACTAGGCTCCTCATCAGTCCTCTTCAGATCCTCTGCCAGGACAGCTATCTCAGCCCTCTGAGCTGGAGTTTAACCCCAGTCATCACAGCAGGAACCCCCACAGCCTCTCTGCTGAGAGATCACCCTCACCAGGGAGCATCACTCTATTCCCCAAACCGATCGCTGTACAAGCCAGCAGGCAACTCCCCTCTACCGCTGCTGCCTTCAGTTCTCCAGCCCTGCTCACAGGCTTGGAGCAGAGAGCTGTTAAACCACTCTTGCACTCCTGCCTTTAGCCTTCCCCTACGAAACACCTTCAGGATCTGGCAGCTCCCATCTCCTGCCAATCTCCGCCTCCCTGGCAGCCTGAACTCATCACATCTCATGCTCTCAGATTCTGATCCTTCATAGGCCCCATGTACTGCCCCACCCGCTTTCTTGGCCAAATGGGAGCACTCATTCTGGCACAGGGGAGCTAGACCTGCTTCATTTACTGGGGCAGCCTACCCTGTTACAGTCCTCATTTCTGCACCATTTAAGGCTCCAATCCTGCAGATGACAGGAAATCAGCGGGACTCCCCACAGGCACAAAGATTGCCTATATGCTATCAACTGCAGGACTGGGGAAAAATATCAGTGGGAGTTTTTGAATGATTTCAACGGAAGCAAGTTCTGGTCCCATATCTGATTAATTTACTGTCAACAAATACAAGCACTGCAAAGCCAGTAAGGCTGTAGATGTATTTACCTCGAGTGCCATCAAGAACCTGCCAATTCACTTCTGATCTCAGGATTATTTACTTTATCTTTATTTTTCTTCTCAGTGAGCAAACACTGAGAAAGGAAAACATTACACAACAGTAACAGCACATTAGAGTATTGCAGTTATGCATTTAGTTAGGACCTGGATGGTCCTAAGTGCCCTAATTTCCCACTGGCTACAATGGCAGTATGGGATAGATTCACAAAGAAATTTAAGTGTTGAGACACTGAGTGTTAAGATATCTAACTTTTAGGTGCCCAGAAAATCTATGGGATTCACAAAACCTGAGTTAGGTGCTCAGGCTCCCTGTATAATGAATGGGGAGAGATGGGTGCTACAGAATGGGATTCACAGAAGCCAACATGCCGGGTAGTTCTCAGTCTAAATTAGCCAATGGGAGATGCCGACAAGAGGGGTGTGTGCTAAGCCCCGCCCCCTTAGGGAGTTCCGTGTCTAAATCCAGGCTGTAGGCAGATGCCTCCTTCTTCCTGTGATTTTTAGCTGTGAACTTTCTCTGAATGTTCACAAATTTAGGCACCGAGCAAGTTTATTTCACCTTTCAGCAGCAGCTAAGTGAAGTTTTGTGAATGTCAGTGGGTCCTGATTCTTGGATTTAGGCACCTAAAGTGGCAGTTAGGTGTCTAAATCCTTTTGTGAATTTAGCTCTATGTTTATACAATATTATTCTAGTCCAAATAGAATGAATAATGTTATCCGTTGCAATCACTGTATGAGATATTGAACAATAAAGTGCCCACTTTTCAACTTGGGCATCTAAACTAGATGCCTAAATCCCAGAGATGGAAAGTCAGACGTGCATTTAGGTGACCAAATGCCCACTTTAGGCAACTAAGTAGAGATTTGAACATCTAACATTAGTACTCGTAATGACTTGATTCAATTGACGAATGGTGGTTCTGTGAGGTGCCGTGTGCCCTCAAAGTCCACTAAAGTAAATGAATGTCATATACCATAAGAGGATCCTCAAAAGTTTGACAAGGAGATGGACTAAATACACTCAACAATGGAGTTCAGTTTTGATATATATACATCTCACTGCATATTACTTCAAAGCACACAAGCCTGGATTTATCAGGCCAGAGCATTGGCTGGTCTAACTCGGTATAGTTAATGGCTTTAGGCCCCTTTATATCAGCTAAGCATTTGGCTCACTATGTTTTCAACATTAAAACGGCTGCAAAACTGTTAATTATAACTTTTCTTGTTAGGATAAAGTATTAAAAATTGAACATCATATATACACTCACTAAACTGCACACTTACTCTGCAATGGATCACCACCACATGCTGAGGGTCGCTGTTCAACCATGATTCCATAGCCTTGCAGATGGTGCACATCTTATCAAGGGGAGGTGCATGAAGGTCAGGCCAACCCACATCCATAATCTGGAATCAAGCAAAACCACTTCATTTTCCATTTACAAGGTACTCTTTAACATTATTATCGTATTCAATAATCCTACGCCAAAATGTGCTATGATGGTAAAGGTTCCTTCTTTTTTCTAACAGAAACATCTGTGCTTCACAGAACCATGGTGATATTTCATTATTTAAAATGCCTTTTCGTCATATATGCAAAACATCTTTAAAGACCTCCCAAAACAGTAGGGGAAGGAGGGATTAATTATTATTATTAGCATATATGAGCTTTCCATGGAAGTATTAACAAATCTTATCCAACACTAGAGCTGACTGAGAATTTTTTTCCAAAATGTATTTTGATTAATCAAAATTGAAACTTTGTGTAGGAAAGGTTTGGCTTTGTGAAATTTCCCATTGAAAAAAAATTAAAACAATTGTCAAAATGTCCCACTTCAACATTTTCTAAATAAAAGTTCTGAAGTTTTTTTGGTTCAAAATTAGTTTTTGTTTAGAAATTCACGTTAATTCATAGTAAAAATAAAATAAAACATAACAAAATTAAAATAAAATAAAAGGTCAAAATACAAGTCTTTAGAAATTGTTGAATCAAACTGTTTTGATTGATCCAAACTTTTTGGTGGTGGAGCGGAGAGGGGAAGGGGGTTGATTTGTGAAAATGTCAGACTTTTCATCTTGATTTGGAATAGGAAAAAATTTCAAAATCTTAATTTCCTGGGATGAGAAAACTGTTTCCTGCCCAGCTCTCTTAATAACCTGTATTTCCTACCTTTAAAGGAACTAGTTTTCTTTTCATAGAATCATAGAATGTCAAGGTTGGAAGGGACCTCAGGAGGTCATCTAGTCCAACCCCCTGCTCAAAGCAGGACCAATCCCCAATTTTTGCCCCAGATCCCTAAATGGCCCCCTCAAGGATTGAACTCACAACCCTGGGTTTAGCAGGCCAATGCTCAAACCACTGAGCTATTGTCATCATTATCTATGCATTTATCTTGTTTACATTCCAAAAATAGTAAGCCAATGAAATCCTGTGCATTCATTAGCATGTGATAAAACCTGCCTGTGTGTTAAAAGATCAGACTTCAAATGTCTTAACTATGTTTTCTTGGCAGTAATCTGAACCCCGGCTAGGTCCAAACAATGCCGTGCTGCTGCTGTGACTGTAGGGTCTGTGATGGTATGGGCCAAGGGCGGCTGTTGAAGGCTACCTGCCAAAGTGCTTAAATATGGGAATGAGCTCGAGTTCCAGACATATATTCAACCCTTTACACCTCCCATCTCACTCCAAAGAAAATGTTATAGCAAATGAAGATAAAAGATCGGAGCTGGGGGGGGAGGCTATGAGGAAGAACAAAGAAAGATGCCAACAACTTTTGTTCTCCTAATTGCATTGCCATTGTTCACAGATGCAATTGTGAAGAGAGGAAGGCAAATCCACGAAACATGAGGTTATGCTGAACTGTGAGTTCATCCATTGCAGTACATTAAGGTTTACATAGCAAAGGAGCATTATCTGGCCATAAATATTCCATGGGCACAACTGTAATGTAGACCTGACATTAAAAACACAAATCAACGAGAATCTTTTCATTGACTTGAATGGACTTTGGATCAAGGTCTTATGTGCAAAGCCAAAGAAAACAATGGAAACAACTTTGTAAAGCATAGCCCTGACATGAAAGAAGTCACAACACTCAAAATTAAAGGGGCGGCATCTTTGAGTTTCTAAACTCTTCCTAAAATGTCATCCCATTGTGCATGTGCACATCAAAGCATGTATAGTTTGAAGCCTCATGGCAGCCCATTTATGCTGTATTTAAGTCTAGCAAGTGAAATATGTTGTGATCAAATCCAATACCTTTGGGTTAAGCTTGGTAAGGTCATATCTTTTCTCAGAAAGGTTTAACACCTGTTCAGGAAGAAAAAGAAAGAAAAAGTATAAGATCTTGATGTTTAATTTCTTTTGTGGTAAATCACTGTATCCAAATTATGTAATAAGAAAGTTAAATGACAGGGGAGGGCCTTCAGATTTTTCAGTCACTTTAGATATCTAACTTCAGCCAATAATAATTTGGTTAAGTTTAGCATTTGCAGTATTCAGGGTATTTCCCTTAATAAATTCAGGAAAATATTATGGGAAACTACATATGCTGAGAAAATGCCTACAATATGTAACAATTAAAATTTTCAAGTTTATAATAGTAATTACCGGTATATATAATGTAAGATTGTAAATGGTATTAGGCCTTATGCTTAGCAATCTTATTAGACTGCACGAGTTTATCTGATTTCTACATTGTGGATTGTTTTTTTTTTTGTTTGTTTGATTGGTTGGTTGGTTTTAAATAATTGACCAAGATTTTAAAAAATGGGTTCCTAAAGACAGGTTCCTAAGTCCATTTTTAGGCCTTGACTTTCAAAAATACTGAGCACTCAAACAGATCCCATTAAAGTAAGTGGAAATTTTGACCATATATTTTTCTTACCTTTATTTCAATATCAAAATATTTTCACGTAAGAGAAACTGTTAAGTTTAAAACTAGTTCAATTTAGGTACCAGTTGACAGTGATAAAGAATCTAAAACAGTTGTTTTCTTGAGAATTATGCTGTTCCTATGTGTTGGTACAGTGCCTAGCACTTTTTAGGGAGTACTACAATATACATAAATAATAAAACTATTAACAACAATATGCACTTTAACAGAATAAGTGTAAAACTTTGATGATATACTATGAAATAATGTATGCATGTACATTGTTTCTGACAGTAATGAATATGTGTCACTAATGATACAGAAATAATGTATTTTTCTTCTGAAGGATTGTGTTATGTTTATATTTTGAAATTATTGACGAAAAATATTTAGGGACAGGACTGTGTTTTTTTGTTATGATGAAATCTGCACTTCTTTGTACCCGATATTTTTTTTTTATTTTGTAGAAAGTATAAGATTTATGATTCCTTAACTATTCATTTTCTGGCTTTTAAGAGTTTTGTGTTTTTTAAGGATGTGATAGATAAGTACTTGTTGTGGAAAGAAATTGTCAGTAAAATTACACTATGTACAAGCAATACATCGGCCCAATATAGTTTCTTTGGTCACTGAGAAAATTCATTGCTGACAATTACACCCTTTCTATTGGTTCTTTCTTTTCTCCCTAGATCCAGTGATTCCTGATTCATGTCTAGTTTTCAAATAATGGCAATTTCTTTACACATTTTATTATTTCAGCCTTTGAAATGTCCTTGTTGCATGAGCAAATGTCAAAATCTTTTAGTGTTTATAAAACATTTATTGTCACGGGACTCTACCAGAGCACTGTACGTGAATTTGAAAACATCACTGAGGTTGCTGGGGGATAGTTACTAAAATTTACTTATGTTTGGAATTTTGTGATGTCAGGTGATTTCACCGAGTTGACAAAGGGGGACACAAAAAAAGTTAGACATTTAGCAGAAATTTTAAAAGTGCCATTTCAAACTCTTTTAATTTTAAAAAAGTACTTTATTTTTTCAACCATTTTGGAACAAATTTTATGGATACAAAGTAGGGCCAAAATCAGCCTTAGCTAGGGAAATGCTATCAGCTCTCCTTAATAATTATAGATGTGCAGAGCTGGAACTAGAACCCCATCTTAGATCTCTAAGACATGAGTCTCTGCGACTTGAGCTAAAGAAAGAGGGCTGTAACTGTTAACTATGGAAGAACCTTCCATGTTCTTTCCAATATGCAACATCTGAATAGAGGACAACTTGCTCATGCAAACATACAATATGCCACCCTGGCCCCCATTGACATTAATATCCAGAAATTCCCATTGGCACTAATGACAGCAGAATGGTGCCAATAACTCACAAAGAAATCAAAGGGAGGAAGATTGGGCTCAAAACTACCCACAACAAAAAGCATTTATAATTTTGCTTACATTTCTACAAATACAGGCTCTGATACCATCTGTCTTGGATGGTTTAGACACAACAAATCCTGCATCTTGGCAGGAGATTAGATTAGATGACCTTTGTGGTCCCTTTTGACTCTATGATTCTATGACACAAGAATATGCTTAAGCATGTGTTTAGCTTTAAGCACATTAGTGCTCTCTGTGACTTCATTGGGACTATTCACACACTTAAGTGTTTTGCTGGATTGGTGCCATAGCTGGAATGCAAATGTTCAAGGATATTTAACGATATGGAAAAATTGAAGGGTTTCAAAAAAGTCATTTTTGAAATAGAGGGAGACAAAGAAACCTTAGACAAAAGTGGTAATTTTATAATGCACTAGAACTGCAAAATGGCTTGCCAAATTTCTTCACTTTGCAAATACATTTTCCTTTGTTTCCAGAGTAAATCTGGCAATTTTCCAACCAAACCAATGTATTTCCCATGCCAAAGTTAAAGTAAGACTAAACCAATTGGTAATTGCTGGCAAACTTAGCTATGGAGAGGTTATGGCCCTTTCCTAACACAAAATGGAATTAGTATAAAAGTAATTGGGTTTTTTTTTGTGATGTGAACACATCTAATAAGAGTTAAATAGCTGGACCAAGACCACCAGCCTATTTCACGTATACCAAAATACAGCATCACATGAAAATGACAGTTGATCTGGGCTGACTTTGAAACATTGACTTAGGTGAAATGCCTTGCAAAGCATTACAATTTTGCATCAGAGAGACCACTGGTTTTCTTACAGAAAAGTTGATGCGACAAAAGGTTCATAATTGGTAGTACTTCAAGCACAACCTGAGAGCAATCATTGTTATACAATGCAGTTGGGATAAATAAATGTGTTGTGAGTGAATGAATGCACAGTGCTGGTGTTCTTTGGATGGAATAACAATGCAAGCTAGCTGCTACAGTAATTTTACCCTCCTGAAATTGTGGATTTATTCTAATAGTTTACACATGTCAGCTAAAAATAACTTCAATTAACACCAGAGATTTTGGCCCACATTTATAAGCACGAGAGAGAGAGTGATACCAGAGGGTTTAAATGTGCTAAGCAGAAAACACACGCAGCATGAGAGAACAACAGTTTTGGTCATCATAAAAGATTGTGCATGTGGAACCCATTAGAGATTTGTCCAGGGCCTTATTTTTTAAAAATAGAAAATAAGTAATGGGGAAAATGCATCTAAATCAAGTAAATGAAAGAGACAAAACACACTAACAGCAACCTTTATGTGCTGTTTCACAATTAACAGTGGAGCCAGCCAAGGTGGGGGGCGGGGTGGATGGTCAGAGATCATCGGAACCCAAGTTACAGCTGCTAGAAAAATGCATTCCATGGTGAGCCATCTGGATCTTGTAGGAATGAGTTTTACTCAGTGAGAACTATCCCTACAAGTTTTCTGTTGCAAATGAACATGATGCTCAAAGAGCATACTGCCTTGCCATCAACAAGAAGGTGGCTTGCATCTGTTTCCTTGTTTGACTGAATGTAAAATGCTGGGCTACTGTCACTTGCATTGGTGTAAATATGAACTAGATAGGCTTTGGAGGAGTTACATCCAACTTACATTGGTGTATGTGAGCCTACATTGGGCTCTGTTATTAAGGATATCAGATCAGCCATCATACAGCAAATAGGGGGAAAACTGAATTACATATAGCTGAATTACAAACAGGATTAATCTGCACTTACCAGGTAATTATCTCCATGTTTGGATTTGAGCATTCGGGTTACATCTTGCAGGTTGTGCACATATGTTTCCTCTGAACAGCTGGCAGGGAAGGATACTGCAATGATCCGCTCAGTGATGTAAGTCAGGTCAAGTTCATAGCCCTCCTCCATAATGTGATCAAAGTCTGCACTTCTGTGAAGAATCAGATGTGGCAGTTTGGGGAGTGGGGAGGGGTGAATGTGACAAGAAAATAGAAAGTTAATGAGCAGAAATATCATCCTGAACTCATACTAGGGAACCAGTCAGTATTTATGGTTCCTGATATTTTCATCGAAATATTTTCACCTATTGCGGTTCATAAACAGCTTATAAAACAAAATTTAGTCAGGTCTTTAAGCAACTGGCAGCTGGCCAAAAGAGAGTTCATTACTGTGCCACCTATAAAATCCCAGGCCTATACGTGCAGTGCTACGGAAAGATAGAAAAATTAATACAATTGAATTTGTTCTATCCCGAACAGGAGAAAATCCAGGTGTTACAGACATACAGAGACTCATGGCTGCAATAATCTCTCGCTATTTCTTTGGGGCATCACAAACACTCTGTCTTTAAGTGGTCTCTAAAATTGCTCATGTATACTACATGATTAAATCTGCCCTAAGTTATACAGATATGAATTTAGAGTAACTTCAATAGAGTAAATGAAGTCAGAATTAGGTTTAGTTTCTCCAATAGTTTGGCCTACAAGTTCTTCTTTACTATCATAAACCACACATAGAAACTATTTACATGTTTCTAATGAATTGAGTTTGAAGCACCCTTTTTGAATGCCATGTCCAAATAAGCTACAGAAAAAGCATGGGAGTTATAGCACATGTTGTTTTGTTCTCGCCATTTATTTACTTTGAACATGGACCAAAAAGAGCCATAGTAAAGAGTATGTAAAACATTTAAAATATCCTTTCCTTCCTCCTCACTGCTTTGGCCTAGGTTAATAGTGAAAAGGGTTGTTACCATATAATGACTAGTTAGCAGCCGCAGCTAAATAATATTTAGAACTTGTTTAGAGCTTTACGTCTTCAATACACTGCAAATACATTAATCTTCTTCACATGCTTGTGAAGTAGACAGATAAATATTATTAACCCTATTTTAATCTATAGACTTGCTCAAGGCCACACTGAAAGTCGGGGGAAGAAGGAGGACTAGAAGTCAGAATTTCCTAGCTTCCTACCAGTATTCAGCCCAAGCAAACAGGTGTCCACACTATAAATCCTTCCACCACCAAAGGGCACCCTTCTTGGCAACATTTCAGTTGGTAAGCTCTTTGGGACAGCGCTTCCTATATGTCTGTAAAGTGCATAGCACATTTTAAGTGCTAGTGTGATGCAAATAATAAGCGGCGTATTTGCTGGGCATGGAAAGCGAACTCTCTCTTACCCCTCATGGTGGGTCCCTTCACTGGATTGGACTGAGGCACACAGGCAGAGTGGGATAGAATCTTGGACTGCAGCCTGTGAGCAATCTGATCTGGATAAACAACTTCTGTGCTCTCAGTCTGTCACCTTTCATGAGTCCCAACTTTACTTTTGGTGAAAGGCATCCCTGTGTAAAGGCCCAGGGGCCAGGGCAAAATCTATGCAGAACTTAACTCCCACTTGGGCCCTCTGTAAAGGGTGAATTTTACCCTTAAAGAAAACAATCTGCCTTTAGATCTGTGTAATTAAAGCTGTATTGAAGAAGCAGCATGAAAGATAAATGAAAATAATACGGTGTTTAAGGTGACTTGTGGTAGTTTTAGCTGTACGAAAATACTCAGTTCATCTGGTATTTTGCATATGTCCAGTAAAAGATCACTCTACAACCTTAAGAAGAAAATGTTATGGCCTATGCCTTTCAGAGACAACAACTGGAATGTTTTTAAATATTACTTTAACCTGCAGAAGATGCCATGCGCTGGAGCAATTAAAAACAGCACAACACTACTGTGCGGTAATACAGCAAAACCATTAAAGAAATACTTACTGTGATACTTTGTCACAACAGAAAGATGAGCTTTTGGAAAAACTGCCGGAGGTCTGAAACAAACAAACCAACAGAGTGATCAGCTCAGTAATTTCCGTGGTATGACAAAATCAACCTGGCTACTTTTTAATTTCACAAAATGAAGTTTCCCACTATGAAAAAACCAGTAAGAAAATTCTTTTGTAATAAATAAATCCCACTTGCAAATGGGAAATCCCATTGAAATTCATTGGAATTCAGGTGCTTAGTCACTTTAAGATCCATCGAAAATCCCAGCACAAATGGCTAAGTGCATCTTGTATGGCTTCAAACAAAATGATACTTAAACTATTATGAGGCCCTCAAAAATGGTACAGCATCGATTTACAAGAGGACTCCCAATACACTTTCCTCCTATAGAAGCAAAATGAATTTATTCCTGTTTTGGATGCCTTTATTTTCATTACAGAACATGGTGTTCAATTACAGGCACAGAGGAAGGTGAATTTAATCACAAGAGTTGCATAGTCCTAATGCATCTATCTTTAGAGATCTGCCTGGGCAACCCAATGACAAATTCACACATACTCCTCTATCAACATAATGGTAAATTACAGTAATAATGGGATCAAACAATGTTACACTCCCCCACACCCACCCATTTCTAGTTTATTGTCAAAATATGTCATGTCATAACATGGTTTGAAGCCTGTTTTGACCATAATTTCAAACATAACAGAAATGTACTATGTACTAAATATTACCAGGGAATGTCATAATCCTTACACAAATCCTTATTACTTCACACATGTTGCTCCCCTGCTGAAAATGAAGGCTTGTTTGCCTTACACATTCAGAATATCTGGTAGGGCTTAAATTGTTGCAGAAAGATTAGAGGAGTTTAAAGACTTCAAGTTTGGATTTCTATTTCTGGTGTGCTACAGCCAGAGTTTTGGTACAAGCCATTGATTTGCAAAGATATTTCCCTATTATCAATTGTTTCATGGAAGGGATGATATGAGCAAGAGGAATATGTTATGAATAACTCCCTTATAATTGTTACAAATATGTAATATGTATAAATTAATTTAAAATAAAGAGGTCTCAATCAAATGTGCTTCTCAGGAAAATCCACACCTTGAGAGATGGCCCTTTCCTTTGCAATAATATAACAGTTATAGGTATTAAAGTGTCAAATTTTACTTCTAAGTTAAAAATTATTTGTTAACATACAATAATTATGAAATAAGAATATATGGAACAATTCAGACTTTGTCCTGCCCTTATATGGGATAAAGTATATGAATCACTAATAAATATTTATAAAGCAGGGGTTTCTCACCCATCTCCTGCCTTTGATTTGCATGTATAGTACAGAAGAGTGCACTATAAAGCTGAGAATCAGGATACAGACTGGAACTCTGACCACCTGATCCAATATAACTTATGTACGCCCAATACTCATGAATAGATTGATTTATGCTAGGATGGATTTATGTCTGTAGGACCTTTTATAGAAGACAAAAAAAAAGACACCACTCCTCAGTTCAAATGCATCACTTAACAAAAGCAGGTAACCTCTAACACACACCCAAATGTACATAACAGGCATGTGTCTTTTCCAAAATTTTTTGTGATGAGCTGCACTGAAGAGTTTAAAATAAGTCTGAACAGTAGTGTGCCGTGTAGCTCTCATACATATTGACACTTGGGACCTGATTCTGTAAGATGCTGAATGCAATCGGTGATGTACTGAACATCCACACCTTCTATCTTCAGTGGTGAGAGCTGAGGCAGCTTAATGCATTGCAGGCTGCTCCAAATCCTTTCAGAATCAACCTCTTAACATAGATATTCTCAATTAATGAGTGTTTTGAAAGTGCCTAGTACTCAGAGGATGCTACCATAAGTAAATTATAAATAATCATAATAATAGAATCCCTGACCACAATCAGTCTTTCAAGTAGAGGAGACATTAGCTGAATGTGTCTCTGTTTCAGTTGCATAGCTCACTGACAGCCAGCCAGCAGGTACACTGAGCATGTTACTGAGTGTTTCCGCCAACTTTCATAAATTTAATAGCTAGTCTCACTTAAATATGAATGATCAGTTAGTTATGATTTCATTTCTCTTATGGGTTTTCCTTTGCTAAGAAGAAAGTGATAAAATGAAACTTTATTCCACTTATTTGTGGCATATAAACTGGACATTAATATAGATCTCACAATAAAACAACAAAAAATGCCATTAGGGACATCTGTACTTAATTGTATGCATGCTATCAAGCTGAAAAGCAGTATATTCCTTTCTGCTGCACGCACCATATTGGCAGTTTGTGCCAATTTCCATGGCTTAACAGCTGGAATCACTTAATATGTAAATTGTCCGTGCTATTTGTAAGATTCTTTCCAAGTTCCTATAATGTAGTTTATTTTTTTTTTAATCTGACTGATTCTCTGTTTAAAACAAAAGCTTTTAAAGTCCTTAAGTTTGTTTTGGGTATCATGCTTTATTTCACATTATAAGGAATTGTGTTACCGTATAAGCTGTCATGGTGGATACATAAACATAAGAAATGTGAAAACTCCCCACATTCCCCTGAATTGTCGGGCAGCGACTCCAAAAGAGATTTCAGTTCACCATGTGAAACTTTCCATCATTTTAATATGGTGGACAGCATGTGATAAATTGCTCTTACCCATTTACAATGTCAAGGTCACCCTGTACATTACGTGCTGACTCTTTATAGTCAATGATTTGTTTGCAGATGGCAAGGAGCCAGGGAAATACCCCCACATCCCTATACACCCTCTAACCTATCTTCCCCCCAGCATTATTCCCTGATACAATCATTTCTGAGCCAAGCAACGTACCTTTCCCTCATGTTTCTATTTTTCCTACGATCTGATATGCTAAATATATTATGATACACTGCAAACATTGTTCCACAGCTGTGAGACATTTTTGTGGCTACCTTATTTCTTCGGATTTCACAAATTACTCTCTGTAACACAGAACCTCGAGAGCTATCCTGAATTTCAAAATACCATGAGGGCAAGATATTTATCAAATGGTATGACAGGCAATGCTTACATCTTGAAAAATGTGCAATTGTGCTCAAACAATGATGAAATGCACAGGTTTGTCAAGTTTTGTAGGAATATGGACCACACAATCTGACACTAAGTATATAAAGATCTTCCTAATCTGATTTCCTGACAACAGATGTTCTGCAAAACAAGCACTGCTGTACTATGCCCTCTAACCAAATCTGGACAGAATAGCCAATTAAACAATGCACTTGAACTTATGAAACTGTTTTCTTTTTTTTAATCTTTCTCTTTATCATTTTTATATAAAATATAAACAGAATGAAACAAAACATATATAAATACATGCATAAAATGGCCCTATAAATAGCAAAATCAGTGTTTATTATTTGTTAAACCTGGAAAAAAACAAACCAAAAAACAAACAAACAAACAAACCTGAACCCATAAAGGTCATGCAGAGAGTCAATTGTTGAAGTGACTAAACAGATAAATAAGTGAGAACATAACCTATGAGTACTGGGGACTAATATTTACTAAACTGCAAATTTATGCAATAGTTTCATGTGTGACCAGACATCCTCATATTTTTTCCAAGCATTTCTATTAGACAAAGTCATTAATTCCATTAATATAGTAGTAGAGAGTTCACTAAGCCAATCTGTGTATGAGGGAGGAATTGTATATTTTCTCAAAATAACTTTTGAGCACTAAATTAGTTACTGCAATCCATTTCTTAATGTCAACTCATTCAGCATCCCCAACATACCCAAGGTCGGAGAAGGAAAAAGTAGCAACACGACATTGTCGAAAGAGCACTGAATATGGTATTCCAGGCAACATGCATTTTTTGACAGGCATAGCAGATGTTTGAAAGGTTGGCATGAGGCTAGTTGCATTTCCAGCATTCACTGTGTGTTACCAATCTAGACTTAATATCCTGGAGTCCAGTAATACCTGTTTATTATCTTGTTCTGGAAGAATCGCAAAGATAAAGAACTTGAAGCGTCTTTCACATTAAGCCATATATCCTCCCAGGTTTCTGTTGTGATAGTAAAGTTAAGTTCTCTTTCCCATTTTTCTTTGAGACTCAGATTGGGAGGGTAATGCAAAGTATTAGCCACCTATAAGTAATTCCTACATAGTGACTTTTGTTTCCATATTTCTTAATATGTTCTTCTAGGGGTGAGAGAGTTGAAACAGACCAATTGTTTCCTACCCTTGCATGAATTCTTAAGCATAGCTGCTGAAAGGAGGAACTCAGACTGCAGTAACTGATATTTGTTGCACATGTAATCAAAGGAGGCCAGTCTAACATCTTATATTAGAGCTTTAATTTTTTAAATCCTTTTTTTATCCAAATTGTCTTAAGCGTGGCATTTGCCTTGATCTTGATGCACAGGTACATAGCGATACAAGAAGAGAATTAGTAAGATCAGCAGCTATAATCATCTTAATGCATTGCATCTTGTAGGTGCAAAGATTGGATTTTCCTTAAGGATGTGGGTAGCCTCTTAAGGTATATACCAGAAAAGAGGGAACCAAATGGTTTAGACAAGTTATTTTCTATTTCACACCAGGCCGGTGTGTATACGGAGCTACTGGAGGAGAACCATCTTAAATTAGGACATATTTGGAATGCTAGATAATATAAATACAAATCTGGCAAACCTATTTTTAAGGGTCTTGTGTGACAAGCGAAACTGTTTTTTATCCCATAAAATTGCACAATAAGCCTATTTATTCTAGCAAAGAGCAAGGGAGAGATCTTTAAAGGCAATAGGCTAATGATATAGGTCATTCCTGGGTAGATATTAATTGTGGTTATTTCTATTCTCCCTAGAAATGACAGAGGGAGGAGATGGCACCTCTCCACATCCTTGGAAATTTCTTTTAATATATAGTCCATATTAATAGAAACAATTTGGGGAAGATTAGAACAAATTTTAACACCTAAATATGTTCCTTGCATATTTGAAATGGAAAATACTGAAGCATGGGGGAGGGATAGCTCAGTGGTTTGAGCATTGGCCTGCTAATGCACATTAAGCTCGCCACCCAGGGTTGTGAGTTCAATCCTTGAGAAGGCCATTTAGGGATCTGGGGCAAAAATTGGACATTGGTCCTGCTTCGAGCAGGGGTTAAACTAGATGACCTCCTGAAGTCCCTTCCAACCCTGAAACTCTATGATTCTAAGATGAGAAAGGACTTTGGGATATATCTGTTGCTTGTGATTTCTGAAACAGTTTTCAATGTAAAAAGTTACAGCATATTATTAATATCCATTGGTTTGATTTGTCACCAAGAAATTGATACTCAGACATTCCCAGCAAGCAGCAATCTTGCAATCTTGCATCAAACTGACCAGAAGTGAGCTTGGAAGATGCAATTTTGAAGTATTTAAGAAGCCTAAATCCTCTCATACTGACTCTTGACAAAGGAAGAAAACGTGCAAAGGACCACTGAAGATGGAAGTCCATTCTGTATGCTATCGTGGCTATGTTTCAGCCAGGTGAATCTGCTGGTGCCACTGAAGCTGCTGAATTTATGAAAGAAACCTATCTGCATTTTTGAATTAGGCACACAGTTTTACTCTATGGTTTTATATTGATGGAAGTTACTTCTGTCTTACATTGTTGTGGAGATTCTTCTTCTTTATCCAGGAAAAGAATCAGGCTATATGTCTAATTCAGCAGCATAGGAGAGCATGGCCCATTCAGTAGTTTACAAAACATGAGGAAAAAAAGCAGAGAATAAGGCCACCCAAAAAAAGTAAAAGTAAAGGGAGAGTGGGTTAGATTGTCACTTTATGATCTGCCGTGAGCAATAGTCAGCGCATAGTTGTGCTGTCCCAGGAGTAGCCCAGAAAGCAGAGTGTGGCTCTGAGTCTCCTGGTAGTTTTATGGAAGAAGTAAACTGTGTTGGGCTTATACCCAATGCAGTGTATGTCATATGGTATGGTTGCACAGCTATGATGGCCAGCGTGTTGGAGGGATGAGTCAATAGTCTGTTCAGCCCGTACCCTGGCAACACCTGACTGTTGAGAAACAGTGGCTTTGTTGAGCCTGCTTCCCATTGACACTACAATCTGTGGTACATGTAGACCATACAAGAACATAAGTGGGCCCCTTATGCTTCTATACTTCCTTTCTATAGCTGCCTTAGGCTAGTAACAATCAAGGCTTATAGTTGCATAAACCATGCCCTATTTTCTGCCAGCATGCCTCCACTCTGCTCAGCCTCCAGCAGATGTTTTGAATGACACTTACAGTAGCAGTGAATTGAACCACCATCCAAATTACACCTCTAGCATGCTTACTGACCTCAGAAGCCAAATTAAACTGTCCTGAAGTTACATGGGAGTCCACAAAGTTTCGTTATGAATCAATTTTGCCCCAGGTGAATTCATCTGAATAATTTCACCAACCTTTAAAGTATAGCCCCTGCGCAGATACAAAATTTGTATCTGCATCCGATCTGCAATCCGCAAACATGGTCCGTGGATATAAAGTGGATGTTTGCAGATTTTCAGGGCTCTAGATATAAAATTTGGATCCGCATCTGTGATTCACAAACATGGTCCACGGACTCAAATATCCACAGATATAAAGCATATATCCACAGAGTTACAGGCTTCTATTTCACAGGGTTGACAAATCAAGCCCAGTGTGCAATTAAGAGCTGGTCTAATGGTTTCTGATGACCACGAAAAACTAAGCATTAGGGTAACACACAAAGTCAGAAACATGAGTTACGGCAGTGGTTCCCAAATTGGGGTTAGCAAAACATTACAAGGGGTTCGCCAGAAAAATTTCACTAATGGCAGCCAGAGGACCCTGGGCTTTGGAGACAGCAGGTGGGACCTGGTTGCAGGGCAGATTGCCCAAGCCCTGCCCCCGTGAGCAGGGTAGCCGGCAACCTGAACCCCAGCACTCTGCACGGGGCTGGCAGCCTGAGCCCAGGGAGAGCGGGGCCGCGCAGTTGGGGCTGGCAGCCTGAGCCCTGGCAGTCAGCGGGACCTGCAGCCTGAGCTCAGTGGAGCCCCACGGAGTGCGGAGGAAATTTAAACTTAAATCCCTGGAAATGTTCATTTTTAAGAGGGGGTTCACAAGATTTCACAATTTAGTGAAAGGGGTTCGTGGGCTGTTAAAGTTTGGGAACCACTGAGTTAGGGTGAGAGGTGTTAATGCACCAGGCTTGCAACACTAGAGATCATAAATGAAAAATAGTTTGGTGGTCTCATCCCGTGTCCCAGCAGTCCCTGGCACTACTGTAGAAACGTCTGCTGAAAAGCAACTTAGCATTCAAAAATGACCAGTACTGAGCTGTCTTGAGAGCACTGTATGAGTAAGCGTGCATAGAACCTCCATGAACTGTGACCGGCTTAGACAGTGTGGTTAAGGGTCCTTAACTCCAGCATTCTCTCCATAAGATTGTACCAACCTTGGATCTTTTAACCTTCAGGGCATGCCAAAGGGCTCAGCTATTTTCCTGGACTTTTGCTGAAGGGGTGTACTATGAGGGATATGGAATAATTTAATGAGGAGAAACTATTTTTGTATGAGAGGTTAATTAGATAAGCAATGTTTGAGAAATTAGGTCATATTAAGAAAGATCTTTCTATTTTTGGATAAAATACTTTAATTCTGGATATTTTTAATGGTGGTATAAACACCTAGAATTTTGACTAGATACTTTAAAAAACACATTTAAGTAAATAAATATAAAATTGAAGACATTTTACACAACTTATAACTAACCTATGGAATCACTGCCACATGATTTTATGAGGCAAAAAACACAACAAAAAAACACAACTCCACAATTGACTAGACATTTATATGAATATGAATAGAGTGTGTAATAGTACTAGTTAGAAAAAATATTCTAAAGATTGTCACAAGCACCCGCTGATCACCTGTGGTCAGGAAGAAATTCTCTATCCCTTTCTATGATATTGTACTGCAGTTGTACATACCCTTGGAGGTCACTGAGTAAGACAGAATAATGAATTACAATGACTACTAGTCTGTTCCATTATGGTAACTTCTATGTTAACAGCGGCTTTTAGAAGCTACAGAGGAACACATGTTCGAACGTCTTGTGTCAGTACTAAATTTTGCATAAACTTCTGACCGCTCTGGTTTCAGAATTATCCTTAATGAAAAAAAGAGAGTTTCCTGCCTACTAGAAACACGGTAACACAGTCAAGTTTGTATCTATTCTTGCAATATATTTTTTTGAAACCACTGAACATGTCTCTTTGGGAGCTGGCTTCCTGGAGAACATGAATTTATAGCTATTTCTTCTGTAAATAGCAAGTTATTGGTTTGGCTGTACATTTTTATTTTGGTTCTGTGCAAAACTGTAAAAAAAAGTCTTGTTTTTCTCATTTACTGTATCAATAAGTGTTCCCAGGACATTTAGGTCTTCTATCCATAAAGTGCACTGGAGCTGAAGCACTGTCTTTCAGGAATTAAAAAACAACAACAAAAGGGTAAGCAGCAAGCTTTTGTTTTTGCTGCTATCTTGGGCCTTGCCAGCTTTGACAACCAAAAGCAGAAACATCCAAAGTCCATGTTTAAATAAGAAGGATGAGCCACAGGTGATTTTTATTTCACGATTATTTTACAGCCATGAATTTTCTGTACTATTTACAATACAATGCGTGTTCCCAAAGCTTGATTCTGCAATGCGTCAGTGCAGAAATCTCACAGCAAAATCAGTGAGTTTTGCAGGATCAGGCCCTTAATGAGTAGTCTAGGGTTCAGATGAGACTCAGTTTTGCCAGAGAATAAGAGCAGACCGAGACCCCAGGGAACATACTACAATAGGTTTTTCAAAGCTGAATTCCTCACATGCAAAGTGAAATTTTCTTTTATATTTTTCTCATCACCACATCTCTAGGACAGATATGTTACGGTCTTTAGAATCGCTAAGTTTGCCAGATTTAACGAATAGTTACATTGAAAGGTTTATTTAATTTGATTAGCAAAAACAGAAAAACGTACAGAGTTTTGAATAATATTTTCCACTTATAGGAACAATCAAACATTTATTTTAAACAGCAGATGCATTTCCAGAGGAAGGCTACTTTTGAGGAGGTTAGTCAAAGCCATGTCTGTTAATATTGTAGAGGGCAGGCATAATTGGGCACATGGCAAGTTTGAAATTTCAAAATAAAACATTTAATACAAAATGCTATGGTCTTTGTATTCTTCTAAGATTACTGGGAAGCATTTGGGCAGGAAGGATGGTCTAGTGCAAACTTCATTGCACCACGGCCCGCTTCTGACAACAAAAATTACTACACAACCCCAGGAGTGGGAGCTGAAGCCTGAGCCTGCCTTAGCCCTGCCGCCTTGTGTGGGGAGGCCAAAGCCCAAGCCTCACCGCTCCAGGCTGGAGGGCCAAAGTCAAAACCCAAGGACTTCAGCCCATGGTGGGGGGCCTGTAACCGAGCCCTGCCACCCAGGTCTGAAGCCCTCAGCCCTGGGCGGTGGGGCTCAGGCTTCAGCCCCCGGCCCCAGCAAGTCTAACGCCAGCCCTGGTGACCCCATTAAAACGGGGTCATGACCAATTTTGGGGTCCTCACCCACAGTTTGAGAACAGTTGGTCTAGTGGTTAGGGCACTAGGGAGACCTGGGGTCAGTTCTCAGCTCAACCACACCTGCCTGTGCAACTTTGCTTAAGACCCTTAACCGATCCCATGCCTCAGTTCCCCATCTGTTAAATGAGGATAGTATGTCCCTACCTCATAGGGGTGATTCTAAAGATAAAATTACTCATGAGAGAGGTGTTCAGATATTACAGTGATGTAGGTACCTAGATAGATTTGCAAGTACAATAGTGACAGGACAAATAAAGGTCCCATGCCTGTCACTTGCTTTTTTTGGTAGTTATTATTATTTCAATATTATTATTATAAAGTTCTCCTCTCCTGTAAGCTGACAGGGAGGTAACAAGTTCTGCGAACCACAGGTGAACAGAACAGTTTTTGAT
Organism: Dermochelys coriacea; assembly: GCF_009764565.3. NCBI lineage: Eukaryota > Metazoa > Chordata > Testudines > Dermochelyidae > Dermochelys > Dermochelys coriacea. The sequence continues at coordinate 169,292,837 of NC_050069.1, read as the reverse complement.
ATTGTCCTAACAACTAGTGAAAGTATCTTGAAAGCATGACATCAAAAACACAGAAATAAAATACATATTAAATCACCAACAAGATTTAAAAACAAAAAAAACCCCAAAATCAAGATGTTTCACGATAACACATCTAACCTACAGAAACGAATTGGCATTTCCTTTTATATAAAAACAAGTGTCACAACATTCAGACAATCAAGTAATCTGGCTGGCCGGCCAGTCTTAGGTGCTTGCTATAATAGCCATTGATATGAGGTAAGTTGCATCAACAAGAGATAGTTGCACTCATGTGTCTCCTGCTACAGCAGAGTCTGGCAGCTGCTTAGACACTAATCAACAGCAGAAATAGCAAGGGGAAGTTTAAAAAGTCACAACTGGAGAGCCACTGCAAGTGATATAGAGTCAATTTTTCTAAGTGCTCAGCTCCCCTTTAGGCACCTAAACAAAGTGGTCTGAATTTCAGACGTTCTCAGCACCAGCAGCCCCTATTGTTTTTAAGTGGGAGCTGCAGTGTACCTAGGACTTTTGAAAATTACTCTCATTATTTAAAAAGAAAAGGAGTACTTGTGGCACCTTAGAGACTAACAAATTTATTAGAGCATAAGCTTTCGTGAGCTACAGCTCACTTCAAGCTTATGCTCTAATAAATTTGTTAGTCTCTAAGGTGCCACAAGTACTCCTTTTCTTTTTGCGAATACAGACTAACACGGCTGCTACTCTGAAACCTCTCATCATTTAGGTGCCTAAATGAAAGCTGAGCTCTTCTGAAAATCTAGCCTGTGGTCTCTAATGAAGAGGTTTACACACTAATGCTGCCAATCTCTTTACTTAAAGGGAGAACCTGACAATGTCATCAGCTTCTGTATTCTCTCATGAATGCTATTGGAAAGGTTGCAAGTCCATTTTCACTACCATTGCCCCAATACTTGTTTCTGGGCACTCACTCCCGCCCATTTAATTTCTGTTTCAGTTGAGGGTTTTAAAGTTTGAATAAAATCTATTCAGCCATTTCTGTCAGGTGGGTGAGACAAAAAGCCATAATTGTGATGTATCCAATTTTTAAAAACATGTTAAAAATTTTTGCAGAATGCAAAAGTAGCTGAACTTTATGATCATATTTGAAAAAAATATTTTAAAATAAAGTCAAGACATTAAAATGGCGTTTTGGGCACAAGCACCAAAAACATTGTTACACTATTGCCTGTATTATTGCTATTGAGTTGCATAATTCCACAATACCAAACCTGGATATTTTCATGTGTCTACACAGCAAAACATCTGCAAAATAAAATTCCACAACTCCATAGTGCCACAGCTATTTTTTATACAAGAAATTAAATTAAAAAACACTAATCTAATGTTGCATTATGGGCCATAGATTTTTAAAAGGCTTTGATTTGTACACCTGCAATCAACTACAGGCAATTGTGAATGTAAACAGTAGTACTTATATGTTCAACTCCCAGGTTACAGGTGTGACTATAGAGGCCAGGTTGAGGCCCCTTGAAAGATTTTGCTCATAATAGCTGTACGTTCAAAATAAAAATGAGAAGTCAGAAACTGAAAAGTTACCCACAGTCCCCATAGTAATGTCAGCCACCTTGCACATCCCAATTTCAATTACTTGTTAGGCAGGTCAATATCCTTTACAGTATGTGCAGCTGGTTTTCATGTTTAGTGTACTGTTTTGGGGAGCCCTGGAAGAATTCAACATGATCCTGTCATCTAGTTTTCAAACATGAGGCTTTCTCAACCTCCCCACCTCATTCTCACACATGCACTCTCACACTTAATTTGGCCAAGGAGACCTGGATAGGACTCGCTCTCTTAGGAGTTAGTCCAGACTATATTGGTGAAGTTCAGTTTTGAAAGAGATTATTAACCTGTCCCTCTTTCCTTCTGTGTCTGTGTCTGCATCTTTGTCCCAAGTAGAGGGGACATCATTTCCCTGTGCTCCCAGCATGTTTTGTTTTAATTCTTTGTTAATTTTTGAGCTCATGCATACAAAAGGAACTGTTCACAGACAAGTATAGCGTATGCAAGCAATGTGCTCAGTCAGCGTTGCTAATGCACTTCCATCGTAACTTGCAGGACCAGTCCTTAGGCTTCTCCTGAGCAGAGACTGACAATGGCATATATATTGTGTCTAATCAAAGGTCCTAAAGAGAGTATTTGATTATTTGCCAGGAAGGAATGTGCATCTCCCCTTACTGCACAACATCCATGCAAAATCATATCAGCATACAAATATAAATCCCCACTACAACTCAGTCTAACAAAAGAGAAGGAAAAAGATTCACCAAACAATGCGAAGATACAGTCAGCCACTTGTCTCAACCCACATCACAGGAAGACAGACTTTAAAGAGAATAACTAAGAGACCAGGAGATTCAATCCAGACATAAAAAAAAACTGCAACAAGATTCTCCCGCACCACAGCATTGCCAGATGATTGCTAGGGGAACTAGACAAGCACAACCTGCAAGCTACAAAGCTCTTGAGAGGAAAACCAACAGTCACATGGACAGTTTGCTATCCTGAGGCAGACCAAACATTGGGTCTATGTTGTCAGGGTTCCCAGAACCCCTCCCTCATTTGAGGCCTGAGAAGTATCAGGAATACTTCAAAAGTGAGCATGGCTGCGGTGGCAAGTGTTGATTCAGCACTTCCCATTGGCTTCCATGAAATCCTTGGTAGGAATTAAAGCGGTTTCCCTTCCCCACAGGCACAGTGGGACTCTGTGGTGCAGGAAGGAGCCATTCCTGCACCAGTAGGGGATAAATTCAGGCAAACTCTTCTACTAGCACTGACAATAACGAAGTGCTGACAATTCTTAGTCCCAAGCCTCATCATAAGCTAAAGCTGCTGCTTTAAAGGGGCAACTTTCATTTATGCCACTTGTGGAAGGTCCCTCAGTGACATCATGCCAGTTGAGAGCCTTGCACAGTCGTGGTGGAGCTAGTACAGGAGGTGGCATAGCTGCTTCTGCCAGCCTTACTCTAGCAAGAAATTCCTCTGCACAGGAAGAATTCATGAGGGGAGCTCTTTGGCTGGTTTAAGTACACTTTGCACTGCACAAGCAGAATCCAGCCCTCTAACATCCTCTTGCCAACAGACTTAACTTTTGCTCACAAACAATTCTGCTCTCAGGTCTGCACTGACGTCTGTGGAAGTTCTGCACAAGTGTAGAGAACGGTCACAGAGCAAATCTGAGCGCAAAATGCTTCTCCTAGATTTAGATATGATCATGTTAAGTATCATGTTTGGAGTTATCAAGCTAGTCAGCTATTTGAAACCAAACACATCAGGGTGAATTAAACAGTGCTATCTGAGACTCCAGTTGTGGTAAAGTTCTTGTTATTACTCCAGAGGTTATAGGCAGCTTCCTGAATAATTACACAGGCAACCTAATTCATCACAAGAGACATGACAGCATATAAACTCTGCTGCATTAATTCAAAACTGGTGTGGTTTAAGGATGAGACTGTTAATGCAACCACCACACAGAAGGTGTGAATCAGTGGTGTATAAAGCACATTCCCTGCATTTGTGAGTCCTACAGTGATTATTACTTTTGAAAAAATACGTTCATATGGTCCAATACAATGGAAAGAAGCAAAATTTGGTGGTTTGAACATAGGATTGGAAGTCAGATCTCCTGAGCTTTGCTCCTGGTTCAATCACAGATCTGTTCTGTGACCTTGGGCCTGATCTTTTAAAAGTGCTTAATTCACGATATGTTCTGAGGCTTAAGTCATTAATGTTTGTAGAATATTCTGGGATCCTTCATAATACCAATAAATAGATAGTCTGCGATTGAGAGTTTTATTGCCAATGAAGTGATGGCACATAAACTATGAATAGGAAAACACTTCTTGCTGTCATGGCTTGAAATTGCTTTTCAGTCAAACATTTGCATCCCACCTATTTTATAACAAAGGAGTAGGCACACCAAGGCAGGACTTGAAAAACAGAACTAGCAGGAAGAAATTTTCCTGGTAGATAAGAAGCCTAATTCAACAATTTCTCCAGCATTCAAACTTCCATGTTTTAAAAAATTAAGGTTCTAATCCATATGCTTGTGAAGATACCTTTTAAATGTAAGGAAATGCAGTGCCGTCTTCCTGAGCTTGCAGGCAAATGTCACAAGTTTCTCAGCAGCTGCTCATAAGTTTCCCAAACAATAGCTGAAGGAAATTAACCGGACTCTAGTCAGTTTCACAAGTGTCATTCAGAACCTTGTGAGCAGAAGTGACACGGTCATGAATCAGGCCACATTTTCTTAGCTGCTGCTCATAGCTTTCCCATGAAGTGGCAGAGGCTGCTACTGAAGATATTCACTCAGCAGTCAGGATGCTAAACAAGAGAAACAGACCCTTTCCCTTCCTAAGAGCTAGGAGGCACTGGAAGATGGTGAGGAAAAGAGAAAGAGAATTTACACCATTCCAGCACAGTTTATCATACACATACTAGTTAGAAGATCATGTAAAAGACTGATACCAACACAGGATCTAGGGACATCACACTGGTATCAATCCCACCATCTTTCCCATTCTAAAATCTGCTCTGAGGGCTGGAGTTTATTCAATGGTGCTACAACTAGAACTGTCTGGTGGCCAGCCTCCCTTTCATCTTCCTTGTCAATCACTGGCTAGTAGGTATAGTCCCATGGAAGAGAACAGGGAAATTTTTCAAGCAGTGAACTAATGGGCAATTTATTGATCCAAGATGCTTCTCTATGTGAAGGTGTATACACCAAAAGATACAGTTGGAATACAAGCTGTCAGGAACAGTACCCCTGATGATGCCGCAGAACAACTGGTTGCTGAGCTCTGTGACTTTATCCTCACTCACAATTATTTCAGATTTGGTGACAATATATACCTCCAGACCAGTGGCACTGCTATGGGCACCCGCACGGTCCCACAATATGCCAACATTTTTATGGCTGACCTGGAACGACGCTTCCTCAGCTCTCGTCCACTCACTCCCCTTCTCTACCTAAGCCACATTGCTGACATCTTCATCACCTGGACCCATGGGAAGGAAACCCTGGAAGAATTTCACCACAATTTCAATAGCTTCCACCCCACCATCAACCTCAGCCTGGACCAATCTACACGGAAGGTCCACTTCCTAGACACCACGGTGCAAATAAGTGATGGTCACGTTAACACCACCCTATACCGAAAACGACCGACCACTATGCCTACCTTCATGCCTCCAGCTTCCATCCCGGACACACGATACGATCCATTGTCTACAGCCAATCACTGAGGTACAACCACATTTGCTCCAACTCCTCAGACAGAGACCAACACCTACAAGATCTTCACCAAGCATTCTCAGAAGTACGATACCCACACGAGAAAATAAGGAAACAGATCAACAGAGCCAGACGTGTACCCAGAAGCCTCCTGCTGCAAGACAAGCCCAAGAAAGAAACCAACAGAACTCCACTGGCCATCACATACAGTCCTCAGCTAAAACCTCTCCAACGTATCATCAGTGATCTACAACCCATCCTGGACAACGATCCCTCATTTTCACAGGCCTTGGGAGGCAGGCCAGTTCTCACCCACAGACAACCTGCCAACCTGAAGCATATTCTCACCAGCAACTACACACCGCACCATAGTAATTCTAACTCAGGAACCAATCCATGCAACAAACCTCGATGCCAACTCTGCCCACATATCTACACCAGCGACACCATCACAGGACCTAACCAGATCAGCCATACCATCACCGGTTCATTCACCTGCACGTCCACCAGTGTAATATACACCATCATGTGCCAGCAATGCCCCTCTGCTATGTACATTGGCCAAACTGGACAGTCCCTATGTAAAAGGATAAATGGACACAAATCAGATATTAGGAATGGCAATATACAAAAACCTGTAGGAGAACACTTCAACCTCCCTGGACACACAATAGCAGATTTAAAGGTAGCCATCCTGCAGCAAAAAAACTTCAGGCTTTAAAGAGAAACTGCTGAGCTTCAGTTCATCAGCTCAGGATTAAACAAAGGCTGTGAATGGCTAGCCAACTACAAAAGCAATTTCTCCTCCCTTGGTGTTCACATCTCAACTGCCAGAAGAGGATCTCATCCTCCCTGATTGAACTAACCTCTTATCCCTAGCCTGATTCTTGCTTGCATATTTATACCTGCCTCTGGAATTTTCTACTACATGCATCTGACAAAGTGGGTATTCACCCTCGAAAGCTTATGCTCCAATACGTCTGTTAGTCTATAAGGTGTCACAGGACTCTTTGCCGCTTTTAGTTGGAATAGTGTGGCCTGCCACTTTAATTGTGCTCAGAAATAGCTGGCTGTGCATGAGCTACCATACGTACAAAGGAGTTTGACCTTGGCTCGTCTAATAAGCAACTAGTGCAAACATAAAAACCCTCTGCAGTTAACAGCTAGTTTTAACAAAAGAAAGTAATCTGTAATTATTTTTACACCATTTATCTTGTGATTTCATTTCATACTAGTTATATTAGGGGAGAGCTGTGAAACTGTTCATTCAAGTATATGAATTTGACAAGAGGGATATTTTGGGGCCTTTTTTCTTAATTTTAGGTAATCTGTCCAACTAAGAATGGGGTGGGGGGAGAGTCTGGGAGGAACATTAAATATTTTAATTCATTGAAATGTCTTGGCACCAGATAATTTAGCTGCTTCCTAGTGTTCCAATAACTGCTATACCTAGAATTCTTATTAATGCTCTTAGATAACATGAAGTGGAACCCTTTAAAGATGCTAGCTCACTTCATTATCTCAGTGAAAAAGAAAGCAAAAAGAAAGCTAAAATGGCCTCCAATTCCAACCCAATTTATGTTGGGTAAGTTTTCCTTAGTACTCTGGGTTTAGTTATTAAATCTGATCCTGGACTCATGCTAAAGGATGAATGGGGAAGAAGGGTGTACTTACAGGGGTTGCCAGTATTGATACATACAATATTATTCAGTTCACATCTCTTCCCACAGCATTTACCAAAAAGCAGCATCTCCCCATCTTCTAACTGCACCTTTGCTATTTGAACCAAAGCTGACAGAGTGCTTCAGTACAAAACAATCACAAGTCTTCATGAGTAATATGCATAAACCTTATTTGATGCCCATGATATCTTTCATGTATATAGCACTTTCATCCCAAGATACTTTGCCAACCACAGATATATATAGAGATAAAGATATGAATTGTGCATTGCCAAGAACTCAAGGATTAACAAACACTTTTACTCGTGAAAAAGTGCCACAGGATCTTTGATTTCCTTTTCAGAGGAAAAATGTAAGCAAATGTGTTTCTGCCATTTCTTTTTTTTCTCCTCCCTCGAAAGCTTTTGTGTAATAGAAGGCAAGAAAGGCTCAAGTCCACTGCAAAAGTTCCTAGGAAAACTGCAAAAAAACCTTTGGCATTACCACCAGTTATCTTAACCCAAACCTGCTTCCCTTAAATATTCTAACTGCCTGTGCTTTGAAGAACGACTAGCAGTAATAGTTCTATGAAGATGTAATGAAAATGTGCAACCACACACTGAAATATAAATCAGGTTAAGCAAATCAAAAAGACTAACGAAAATGGATTACTTACAGTTCTGGTTACATGACTTATAAAGGTCTCAGAGTTATCAGGCTGTGAAGAATAAAAATAAATTATTAAAATCAATTCAATCATTTCCAATATTTTTTACAATACACGTTTAAAAAAGCTTCCCCCATACCTCTCCCACCAAACAAAATAAATCATTCAGGCACAGAAATGATCTGTAGTATTATCAACAAGCAAATGTCACTGAGACAGACACACAAATGAAAATGTATCTTACGTTGTGTGAACTTCTGAGTTCTTCTAACTACAGGGGCTCTCTTATTCCAAAGTTCTGGCATACAGTTACTTGTACAATAAGAGAGAACTAACACGTTGGAGACAGAAAAACAATGTCAAGAAGTTTCATTGTGTTATGCGTGATTTAGCTGTGCAACTCCCATTTTACCCTTTTACCCTCTAATTCTTTGCTACCAGATGCAAAACAAATATATATGTGTGTCCTAAGGAGGGAAGTTAGGTGTTATCCTTTAGGTATTCGGGGTGCTAAAACCCACACACAGCTTTAGAAATAAGCTCAATTAGCAACTTTTAAAATTCTTTTTATTTTTATAAAAATTAAAGCTAGCCTATTAATCAATATGGACAAAAATCTGCCTTGACTCACTGGGATTAACTCACTACAGCATTACTCGAGACTTATGCCACTGTAATAATCAATAAAGTTACACTAGTCTGAAACTAGTGGTGATTCATGTCCAGTGACTACAATGTGTTTGTAAAGGATTGCATTCAGGGCAGAATTTGGCCTCTCAGGTGAGAAGATACACCGGTTTAATGACCTTGCAGAATGAGGTTACAATAGGATGGTGGCAGAAACATTTTATTTTGCCCAACACATATCAGAATTACTTGAGCCAAGCAGCTTTCACAGGTTAGAGAGAGAAACTTACCAATTTTTAAACTAAACTAATAATGCCAATGTATAAAGAGCCCATCATGCATAAAACAGCAGTCAACCTTTAAACCCCTAGAAACACATACATCCTGGGAAGAGACTGGATTCTGGGTAATATCTGTAAAATCAATTTCAGACATCTGGCAGAGAAGAGCTCAAAGAAAAGGTGAAGGTAGATATTTTGCTTTTTAATAAGAGATTTATAATCATAGTTTATATTCATCTGTGCCTTCTGTCCTTAAGGGATCCCAAATCACTACACAAACTGTGAACCCAATCTGCAAACGCTATACAGAATAGGGATCACTTCATCCATCACTGAAATGCAGTCACATCTGGGGTAGAATGTGGCAGCTATTAAACAGCACTCAGCAACACTGCACAAGAGCTTAGAACAAGAAATGCAAAACAATACAACATCCAATTGCAAGTTCAGTTTTATTCTCTCCAATTAAAGTACAGACTAAAGGGACTGGGAATGAGGAGATGAAAGTAGGCAGTACAACCCTTCTTCTCACCGTCATAGCACTTGCTGACACAGAACCATGCACTAGTTCAGGGTTGAGTAAAGAGAATTCAGTCTTGAGACACTTACTTAATCTGAAAAGAGCTCTCCAAGAAAAAGATGGTTCCAGTGCTCAAGCATATCTCCACTGAGACCAGTTCCCAATGCTAGGAAAACACTCAGCCCAGTTTAAAATGGCACGGGCACAGTAAGAAGAAAAAGAAAATGTGATTCCTTCTGTTGAATCACCTTGCTGACTGGGGTGAGTTTAACCTGCAACTTCAAGACTTTGAACAAGCTTGCAACTTGATCAGTGTTAACTATAAAATGTAAACACATGAACACAATGTTTGCACAAGGCTAGAAATACCAGCCACTGCTCAAGAGAGATTAGAACTGCTCCAATATACTGGCATGACCAGGAACTTGTGCCACCCAACCAAGTCACAAGAGAATCAGAATGGGAGAGAATTGCAAATCTGACTTTACGGATTGGCAAATCAGAGCAGCTTCAGCCAGGAAGGTGCAGTTTTATTATTTTTTTATTATTTTTGCTGGGCTCTCACCGGAGATCAGAGTCTTCTCTCATTAGAGGCAGAGTTTCTACCATCTTCAGGAAAGAGGAAATATAATCCTGCCAGAAATTCAGATTTGATCTTAACTGCAAATGCAGTTTAATGTCTGAAGTACGTAAAATACACTTATTAGCAGTGCCCACTTAATGTGCCTGCATAGAATTTGACAGCACATACATCCTGCACTAAGCCATAACCACTCTCACAGCTCAATAAAGATTAACAAGGAACTCTTTGATACACTGGTAACAACAAGGATAACCAGAGTCATTATTATTAAATAATTATCTGAATTATTATTAAAAAATTAAATCCCTAACAAAGCAGTCATTGTACTGAAAATTCATGCAGGGTAATTCTGTGTATAAATGGCTAAAAGACCCCCCCTCCCTTTTCCACAGAATGATGTTAATATGAATAGGAACTGATGCACAACAGTTGCAAAAGATGCTCTTTATACAGGAGATAGGCAGGGCAGGGCAGGGCAGCTGTAACACCAAGGGTGTCTTTTCATTGGTTTTAAAATTCTATTTTCTTACAATTCTTCCTTACAAACATGAAACTAAAATCAAGGTCTTCTCCCATAAACTAAGCATGCCCTAAAGTACACTGTCTGCCTGTGGTTCCCTGCAGACCATGTACTAGCTGAGAATGGTGTAATAGCCCGCTGGCCACACCCCGATCTCTCAAGAACACCCCTTGCATGATCTCTGTGTTGGATCCTCCAGGAGCAGGTGGAGCCAGCTATGCCAGCTACCAAACTTTGGAGGAATCCCGAGCTGGAGGGTGCTCTGGGTTGTTTACAGCATCTTTGTTCTCCCAGCTCAGTTCCAAGGGGTCAGACCATGGTATGGAATCTGTTCCTTTACATACTGTGTTGAAAAATGATTGGGCACAATTTGTCTGAGATTCTCTTACTCTGGAAACATGCCAGCACAGACTTCTGTGTCAAAGAAATCTACTTGCAGCCATCATGCCATTAATAATTTAGCACTTGACATCATGCAGCAATTATGAACGTCTGATGTCCTTATAAGCAAATGAAAAAGGATATTTAGAATAGAGACATACAGCAACCTTAACCATATCTGTTGATGTACACCCTAGCTAAAATGCTCATTCAGAAAGGGAATGTAGGGAGATGGCAATTTATGTTGATCTGCAGAGATAAACAGGCACATGTCAAGTTTTTACGAATGGTGAATATGCAATTTTTGTGCTCACACTTTTTTTTTCCAGATCCCATCTTTACAGTTTTGTATTTACATGACATATGCCACTAGTAGAGTGTTTGGGGAATTCCATCATCTCTTTTGCTCTTCCCATCACAAGCCAGATACCCATACCAAAATCAGTACCGACCCTCTCATAATAAAGATGTCGGTGTGTGTGTGTGTGTTGTCTTATGTGAAACAAGGCCAAAAACCAGACTTGCCAAACATCTGACAGTTCATGGGAAGGCCTTGATGTTTGGCCAGTGCTCCCACATACTGAGCATGACATTCATGGCTTCCGAGCCAACTGTCAGGAGGGGATTTTTAACATTTTGTCTGCTTCTCAGTTTTTGAGCAGCCAGCTTTTGAGCATCCTTGCTCATTGCTTCTCTCTCTCTCTCTCTCTCTCTCTCTCTCTGTGCATTGCATTGCAGAGAGGGAGCAGAGAAGCCAACAAAGGGTGTGATGAACCAGGAGGCAACTTCCTGGACTATCTGCTTCAGAGGGCAGCATCAGAACCATTCCCTCTATCCTCCTGGTTTAGTGGGGAGAGAGTAGAGAAAGGACTGCAGGATGTGAGATGGAAAAGACAACTGTGGGAACCAGAGTGGTGGAAGAGAGACCTTAGGAACAGTAGAGGAAGTGATGAAGAAAGAGGCAATGGAATATAAGGAACAGCAAATAGAGGACAGAGTGACAAGAACAGAGGAACAAGGGTGAAGAGACAATGTAGCACCAGAGAGAGCAATGGGGAAGATACTTAGCAGAACAGAGGATAAGGCTCAAAAAAGAATGAGAGGAAAGGAGATGCATTGCCACTGTTAGCTTCGAGTGGTAGCAATCAGACTCTCGTATCTGTCATCCAGTAGTCATCAACATCATGCAAATTAGAGAGACTTGCTTCACACAGACAGACAAAGGGGGATATCTTGGCTCCATTAAAGTCAATGGGAGTTTTGCCACTGACTTCGACAGAGCCAAGATTTCACCCAAAGAATTTAAACTAAGATTTTCAAAAGGAACTAATGATTTTGCATGACCAACTTTAGATACCTTAAGAAATTCTGAACATCTGAAAATCAGTCCCCTGAGTCTCAAGATTGACACCCAAAAAGCAAGGCCTCTAAAATCTCTATTTTGAAAATTTTGGTCTTAAGCTTTATGCAGTAGATAATGACAGTTCTGGCTACTATCAGAAGTTAAAAGAGAATTGCCCCTCTTGCTTTAATAGGCCACTCACATTTATAGAACTAAACAATTTGGTACCTTGATAGGTAATAAAAATCTCTCAGGTTAGTGGCTAATTTGACATCTCAAATATATCCCAGCGTCATCCTTTCTAAGAATGTTAAATAGATTACTTCTCCGATAGTAAATAGGTTCTGGCTCAGATCCAGTGATCCAGACAACAGGGACATGCTGAGGGCCTCACAGATGGAGTTCAGGTTTGCCCTTGGGTGGGTAAACAGCAGTGTTAGGTTTTGATTTGGGTCTCAGTTCACTCCTTTTCAATGCCCACATGGCACCAAGCCTTTGTACTTTTTCCACAATCTCTCTTTGATGCAATTCCCCCCCTTCAGACACCAGACTTTCATCACCTCCTCTCGCATTCTGACTCCCGTCTAAGACCTCACTAGCATTGCTAATCTTGTCATGAGGAGCTTTCCTCTGCCAGTGCTTCTGAATCTCTCTGCTGACCCTAATTTTATTCCAGTTACATCTCATATGCAAATAGTCAAATTCTGGAGTTGTCACGGAAGCCCCAGACTTGATAAGAATTAGAGAGACATCAGTGGCCAGCACTGAGACACAGAAACCTCATCAGATATGAATCCCATGGCCACTGGATCAAAAGGCCTTAAGCGGAGGCCACCTTATCTACAGTCTAAGAGAAGGTCAAGGAGAAAAAGGTTTGCAATAAAGTTAAGCTGCTATGATCATGTCTGCAGAAGCCAGAGCATGGAAACATGAACTGAACCAGAAGGCTGAAGCAAGGAAGATGGTATGTGGAAAGAGGGTGTTAGTGGATGATTTTCAGAAGCAAACCAGAAGTCTAAGGCAAGGTGATGGGTGTTTGTGGATGGGGGAGGAAACCTAAGAAGAAGAGATGGTAGAAAAATGCCAGTTTCTTTGTGGGAAATTTAGGGGAAGTTGGAAATTTTTTTTTCCAAAAAATTTTCATGTTAAATTTTTCATTTTTTCTATGAAAAAAAAATGAAACCAAAACCTAAAACCTTTGCATTTCTCTCTAAAACCAAAAATGTTTAACCATATTTTACTTAATATTTTGGGGGGTTTGGTTGGTCTTTAGAAAAATTAAAATATTCAAATAAAAATTCAGGATTAAAAAATAAAAAGAGGTCATGTTCCATTAAAAAATGGTTTTAATGGAATATTTTCAGTCAGATCTACTAAGAATTCAAGGGAGGCAGGGAAGTTGTTAGAAACTTAGAGGATGGAATTAGGTGATGGTTAGAGGAACTGCACAAAAGGGGTCCAGAATTTTCTCAATGCAATCCAATTGGTTCAGATTATTTTTATATATCCAAGGTATTTATATGGCCATAACATGTGAACACCTCAAAATCTTTAATGTATTCATGAGGTAGGGATGTGCTCTTACCCCCACTTTACAGTCGGGGCACTGAGGCACAGAGACATGAGGGCTTATCTACACAGGACACTTAGCCGAGTTAAGGCAAACTAAAAGTGTCAAGTCAACGCACATAAATTAAAGCACGTTAAACCCCCATATGGATGCTCTCACTCAGGAATAAAGTGGTCTTAGTTCACTCTAACTTAATCCTTCTCATCATACACACCAAAAGTACAATATTTGTACCTTCTTCCTAAAATGCATTATCTGTATTCATGTGCACCCGTGACATGCTCATCACCAATAATAGCATTTCAGGAGCAGCAAACACAATACATCACTTTTTTCCTATACAAAGTACATTCAAAGGATGGTTAGATTCATATTCAGTACAAGATTAAGCAGGGATTTGTTATGTGAAGTGTGAGATGAACAGAAATGTTTACAAGGAAGGGACTTGTTCAAGAATAAAACTCCAACTCCGTATTTAAAAAGCCATCTGTTGCTTCCTGTCAACAATGCTTAGAAAAGACAAAAAAATTTTAAAAAAATATCCACTCCTAAAGAAAACTGGCTAATGAAGTCAAAACAATGGATCAAGTTGACTTAACTACAATTAAAGACGTAAAAAATTACAACAAAAGAGAAGATAAGACCAACGAATGTGCATCCACTTTCAAGTGAATACAGTGGGAGATCTCCTGTCCTCTTTGTTCATTTGAACAAATAGAAAGTTCCCTCACCTTTGTTAATATTTAGATGATTAATGGGATTAATTAATTTGCTTTTCCTTTTACTTGATTGCTGCTTTAAAGACACCTGAAAAGTAAGGGGAATGCAGCATTCTCCATCACTACATGGTAAACCTTAGCTTTTAATACTATGTTCCTTTTCAGGAAATGAACATGAGCTTCAACCTTTGTCTGATCAGCACATGATGAACTGGAGCAAAGACAGTTAAAGCAGACCCACCAGTCCAACTCTCCCTCCTCACCTATATACTCCATGTTAGTAAAATTTTACTTGTATGCAATCATCTCCTTAGAAACTAGCCAGAAGTACAGCTCAAGATTTTTAAGTGTAGAGACGTCAACTAGAAATCCTACCTAAGGTAGTTATTACATTATTGGGCAACTATGAAAAAAATTCCGACAAGTTAAATCAGCCAAAACACCTCAACCAAAACACTGACTGAGGGAGAGAAAGTGGAATAAGGTGGCATTGATTGTGGGAATCATTTTATGATAACACTGGGTAAAACGAAGGCACCAATTATACAATAAAGTAGTCATGGCTGAGCCTAGCTAGTCAATATTTAATCTGAAGTTAACATATTAATCCATTCTTAGCTCCCCCAAGTAGAAGGTTAGGAAACTTTTTGCTCACCAACACCTATGTTTATTAAACTAATTTAGACTAGAACAAAACTTGCCTCCAAAGTTAATGTTACAGGGGTTGGTTTTCTTTACTGAAAGACAAGTAGCAGCCCTCCTCAGCTGAACATCTGTATTTACTGAACATCTATGAGTGTATATTTTGCTGAAGTTAAAAAAACCACAACACAGAGTATGGTTGATGTATATTTTACAGACTTGATTAGGAAACTGATAGGCGTAGAGACAGCTTTTCCTTCCCATACTCCAGACACTCTACTCATTCAAAAACACTTTAAAAGGAGAGCAAAAATATGCTTAAAAAGCAAAATCCTACAATCGATGCTGCAGTCCTGCTCTTGTTCTGTACACAGAACTGACATTGCCAGAAAGAGAATCTTTGCACATGGACTGATTTGACAATAATGCTGTAAAAGCAGAATGAAGAATTTTGCCTAGATCACACATGCTTCTTTTCATTCTGAATGGTCCATGGACAGCCAAGCAGAGAGCATGTAACTCTATTTGCATGCCTAGTAAAGGCAAATGTACATGAAAGTTGCCTGCGGCAAAAGAATACGAATGCCACTGAACAGTCTGAAACGAGTTACTGTTCCATGCATAAAAATGCTTCACACCCTTAATGTTACCATGAAAACAGAAAGGGGGGAGGAAATGCACTGTGTCTAGTGAATGCCTCATATTTCTGGA
Organism: Dermochelys coriacea; assembly: GCF_009764565.3. Taxonomy (NCBI): domain Eukaryota; kingdom Metazoa; phylum Chordata; order Testudines; family Dermochelyidae; genus Dermochelys; species Dermochelys coriacea. The sequence continues at coordinate 169,277,344 of NC_050069.1, read as the reverse complement.
TTTAGGTTTTAGTTATTGCTGCCTTAATTATCTACATTGTAGCATTACAGAAAGGCATAAGCTTTCTTCTAGTACTGCAACAGTTATATTCCAAATTGAATCATGATAGGAACTTGAAGCCAACTTAGAAAAAGAGTACAATCATTATCTGAACAGGAACAATTTTTATGGTGGATCTGGGAAACAACCCTGACAAGCACTGCAACTTCATTCTTTGGTAGTTTACTACAGTTCTATTCATGCCAATATCAAATACAAAAACATTTTGCTAGATGTAATGTTTGTGCAGACACTTTAACTGAATAGTAGGAAAACTCCATTTTTGTTGTTATAATTGTTGAAACAAAGCACACATATTGAGTCTGATTTTCATTGCATTTTGGATGCACACTAGAATATTGCATAGGATGCATTAGGACATGAACACATTTATAGCTGCTATCTTTCATTTTTTATTACATTTTCTTTGCAATTCTCCATATATTTCTATAGCTTTCATGGAACAATAGTGACTCCCTCTGGTGGCCAAAGTAATACATGTCTCTAGTGGATATAGACTGCAAGACATATTTCAAAGGCACTACACTGAAATCTTGTTGGGTTTTTATTTGTAGACCACAGAGATTTAAGAGTGACTTCAGGCTAAGAGACTGAAGAGCTCTTTTAGCTCATGCAGTAGAATCTCATGTTTTTAGATCAAACAACATACCTGAAGTGTGGCACTACATTTATTAGACACACATCATTGTATTGTACAAAAAGTGCGGTTTCAGATAGAGGAGAAAAAAAGCCAAGTTAGAAATGGTTCCACATACAGCAATGGGAAATCTAGGGGGGAAAAAGGCTGTTAGAAAAAGGTTAAATGATCAACTCAAAAGTGTCACTCTTACCGCTATCGCTGTTCCCTCCTTAATTCAGAACTGCTGTATGTAGATATCTGTATCCCAAAAGAGCAACCACACTTTAATTGTGTCATTTAATGTGAACATCGAGTATGTCTGGTTTTCTGCTCATCATATTTTTATATTGCTCAATTTATTTTTCTACATTGACTTTTATGTATGCGTGATATAGTCTGGATCACATTCACTTCCACACTTACAATAGTCAACAACATCATAATTCTGATGAATAAACACAAAAATGTTACCACTTAAGATAAAATACAGTGAGCACCATGCTTGGAGCTACATCAAAGGGGAGTGTGACACCTCTGTGACATACACTCCTAACACCAAAGAAAGCCTTCCATGGAGATTTTGGCACTAGGGAATGGAAGATGACAAGGCAGGCACTGGAAAGGCAAATCTAAACTCCATCAGGTATCATCATCCCCATTCCCACTCCCCAAACCCTTCAATCAAACCACAGAATGCAGCAACATTACTGCTGTTTCCCTTTCCATGCTGTAGGCCGGGGTGGCCAACCTAAGCGTAAGAAGGAGCCAGAATTTACCAATGTACATTGCCAAAGAGCCTCAGTAATACGTCAGCTTCCCCACCCTGCTCCAAGTTCCTCCCGCCCACCGGCATCCCTGCCAATCAGCACCTCCCCCTCCATCCCCACACCTCCTGGTCAGCTGTTTTGCGGTGTACAGAAGGCTCTGGGAGGAGGGGGGAGGAGTGAGGGCACAGTATGCTCAGGGGGAGGGGGCGGTAAAGGGTGGAGTGGAGACAGGGCCTG